>NW_027596632.1:0-97500 GCF_964194155.1 Cetorhinus maximus
GAACCCCAACACCCAGAACCCCAACACCCAGAACCCCCCAACACACTGAACCCCCAACACCCTGAACCCCCAACACCCTGAACCCCAACACCCAGACCCCCCCCAACACCCTGAACCCCCAAAACCCTGATCAACCCCCAAAACCCTGATCGCCCCCCAACACCCTGAACCCCCAACACCCTGAACCCCCAACACCCTGAACGCCAGCACCCTGAACCCCAACACCCAGAACACCCCAACACCCTGATCGCACCCCAACACCATGAACCCCAACACCCTGAACCCCCAACACCCTGAACCCCCCAACACCCAGAACCCCCCAACAATCTGAACCCCCCAACACCCTGAACACCAACACCCTGAACCCCAACACCCTGAACCCCAACACCCAGAACCCCACCCCCCAACAACCTGAACCCCCCAACAACCTGAACACCCAACACCCGGAACCCCAACACCCTGAACACCCAACAACCTGAACCCCCCAACAACCTGAACCCCCCAACACCCTGAACCCCAACACCCAGAACCCCCCAACAATCTGAACCCCCCAACACCCTGAACACCAACACCCTGAACCCGAACACCGAATCCCCAACAACCTGAACCCTCAACACCCTGAACCCCCAACACCCTGAACCCCCAACACCCTGAGCCCCCAACAACCTGAACCCCAACAACCTGAACCCCCCAACAACCTGAACCCCCAACACCCTGAACCCCAACACCCTGAACCCCCAACAACCTGAACCCCCCAACACCCTGAACACCCAACACCTTGAACCCCCCAACACCCTGAACCCCCAACACCCTGAACCCCAACACCCAGAAACCCCAACACCCTGAACCCCCAACACCCTGAACCCCAACACCCTGAACCCCCAACAACCTGAACCCCCCAACACCCTGAACACCCAACACCTTGAACCCCCCAACACCCTGAACCCCCAACACCCTGAACACCCCAACACCCTGAACCCCAACACCCTGAACCCCCAACACACTGAACCCCCAACACCCTGAACCCCCCCCCCAACACCCTGAACCCCCAACACCCTGAACCCCAACACCCTGAACCCCCAACACCCTGAACCCCCAACAACCTGAACCCCAACACCCTGAACCCCCAACACCCTGAACCCCCCAACACCCTGAACCCCCAACTCCCTGAACCCCCAACAACCTGAACCCCACAACACCCTGAACCCCCAACACCCTGATCGCCCCCCAACACCCTGAACAACCAAGCAACCTGAACCCCCAACACCCTGAACCCCAACACCCTGAACACCCAAACAACCTGAATCCCCCAACACCCTGAACCCCCAACAACCTGAAACCCCCAACACCCTGAACCCCCAACACTCTGAACCCCAACACCCTGAACCCCCCAACACCCTCAACCCCCAACAACCTGAACCCGCAACACAAACTGCAACCCCAACACCCTGAATCCCCCAACACCCTGAACCCCCCAACACCCTGAACCCCCAACACCCTGAACCCCCCAACACCCTGAACCCCCAACACCCTGAACCCAAACACCCTGAACACCCAAACAACCTGAATCCCCCAACAACCTGAACCCCCCAACAACCTGAACCCCCAACACCCTGAACCCCAACACCCTGAACACCCCGACACCCCGAACCCCCAACACACTGAACCCCCCAACAACCTGAACTCCCCAACAACCTGAACCCCCAACACCCTGAACCCCCAACAACCTAAACCCCCAACAACCTGAACCCCCCAATAACCTGAACCCCCCAACAACCTGAACCCCCCATAAACCTGAACCCCCCAATAACCTGAACCCCCCCCCCCCAACAACCTGAACCTCCCAACAACCCCACGAGGAACAACCTGAACCGCCCAACAACCTGAACCCCCAACACGCTGAACCCCCCAACAACCTGAACCCCCCAGCATCCTGAACCCCCAACAACCTGAACCCCCCAACCTACTGAACCCCCCAACAACCTGAACCCCCCAACAACCTGAGCCCCAACAGCCTGAACCCCCCAATACTCTGAACCCCCCAACACAACCTGAACCCCCCAACAACCTGAACCCCCAACACAACCTGAACCCCACAACAACCTGAGCCCCAACACCCTGAACCCCCCAACAACCTGAATCCCCAACACCCTGAATCCCCAACACCCTGAACCCCCCAACAACCTGAACCCCACAACAACCTGAACCCCAACACCCTGAACCCCCAACAACCTGAACCCCACGACAACCTGAACCCCAACACCCTGAACCCCCCCAACAACCTGAACCCTCCAACACCCTGAACCCCCCCAACAACCTGAACCCTCCAACACCCTGAACCCCACAACATGCTGAACCCCCCCAACAGCCTGAACCCCCAACAACCTGAACCCCCAACACCCTGAACCCCCCAACAACCTGAACCCCCCAATAACCTGAACCCCCAACAACCTGAACCCCCCAATAACCTGAACCTCCCATCACCCTGAACCCCCAACACCGTGAACCCCGCAACACCCTGAGCCCCCAACACCCAAACAACCTGAACCCCCAACAACCTGAACCCCCCAACAACCCCACCAGGAACAACCTGAACCCCCAACAACCTGAACCCCCCAACACCCTGAACCCCCAACACCCTGAACCCCAACACCCTGAACCCCAACACCCTGAACACCCAAACAACCTGAATCCCCCAACACCCTGAACCCCCAACACCCTGAACCCCCCAACATCCTGAACACCCAAACAACCTGAATCCCCCAACACCCTGAACCCCCAACAACATGAACCCCCCAACAACCTGAACCCCAACAACCTGAACCCCCCAACAACCTGAACCCCCAACACCCTGAACCCCAACACCCAGAACACCCAAACAACCTGAATCCCCCAACACCCTGAACCCCCAACAACATGAACCCCCCAACAACCTGAACCCCAACAACCTGAACCCCCCAACACCCTGAACCCCCAACACCCTGAACCGCCCCCAACACCCTGAACCCCCAACACCCTGAACCCCCCCAACACCCTGAACCCCCCAACACCCTGAACCCCCCCAACACCCTGAACCCCCCAACACCCTGAACCCCCAACACCCAGAACCCCCAACACCCTGAACCCCCCCAACACCCTGAACCCCCAACAACCTGAACCCCCAACAACCTGAATCCCCAACACCCTGAACCCCAACACCCTGAACCCCCAACACCCTGAACCCCCCAACACCCTGAACCCCCAACACACTGAACCCCCCCAACACCCTGAACCCCCCAACAACCTGAACCCCCGCAACACCCTGAACCCCCAACACCCTGAACCCCCAACACCCTGAACCCCCAACAACCTGAACCCCCAACAACCTGAACCCCCCAACACCCTGAACCCCCAACACACTGAACCCCCCCAACACCCTGAACCCCCCAACAACCTGAACCCCCGCAACACCCTGAACCCCCAACACCCTGAACCCCCAACACCCTGAACCCCCAACAACCTGAACCCCCAACAACCTGAACCCCCCAACACCCTGAACCCCCCAACAACCTGAACCCCCAACAACCTGAACCCCCCCAACACCCTGAACCCCCCAACACCCTGAACCCCAACAACCTGAACCCCCCAATAACCTGAACCACCAACAACCTGAACCCCCCAATAACCTGAACCCCCAACACCCTGAACCCCAACACCCTGAACACCCAAGCAACCTGAACCCCCCAATAACCTGAACCCCCAACAACCTGAACCCCCAACAACCTGAACCCCCCCCAACACCCTGAACCCCCCAACACCCTGAACCCCAACAACCTGAACCTCCCAACAACCTGAATCCCCAACAACCTGAACCCCCCAATAACCTGAACCCCTAACACCCTGAACCCCAACACCCTGAACACCCAAACAACCTGAACCCCCCAATAACCTGAACCCCCAACAACCTGAACCTCCCAATAACCTGAATCCCCCAACACCCTGAACCCCCCAACACCCTGAACCCCCAACAACCTGAACCCCCAACAACCCCACGAGGAACAACCTGAACCCCCCAATAACCTGAACGCCCAACAACCTGAACTCCCAATAACCTGAATCCCCCAATAACCTGAACCCCCAACAACCTGAACCCCCAATAACCTGAATCCCCCAATAACCTGAACCCCCAACAACCTGAACCCCCAACACCCTGAACCCCAACACCCTGAACACCCAAACAACCTGAACCCCCAACAACCTGAACCCCCCAATAACCTGAATCCCCCAACAACCTGAACCCCCAACAACCTGAACCCCCAATAACCTGAATCCCCCAATAACCTGAACCCCCAACAACCTGAACCCCCAACACCCTGAACCCCAACACCCTGAACACCCAAACAACCTGAACCCCCAACAACCTGAACCCCCCAACAACCTGAATCCCCCCAACACCCTGAACCCCTCAAAAACCTGAACCCCCCCAACACCCTGCACCCCCAACAACCCCACTGCCCATCAGCAGCCTGCACTCCACTCTGGGCTTTGACACAAACACGAGACCCCACAGCCTGTACAGTCCACGGTCCAATCGCCCCTCACAAGTGCCAGGCGATGACCGTCTCCAACAAGAGAGAATCTAACCATCTCCCCGTGAAATTCAATGGCATTACCATCACTAACTCCCCCAGTATCAACATCCTGGGGGTTACCATTGACCAGAAACTGAACTGGACCCAGCCATATCAATACTGTGGC
This sequence comes from Cetorhinus maximus, assembly GCF_964194155.1. Classification (NCBI taxonomy): domain Eukaryota; kingdom Metazoa; phylum Chordata; class Chondrichthyes; order Lamniformes; family Cetorhinidae; genus Cetorhinus; species Cetorhinus maximus. The sequence goes on from NW_027596632.1 coordinate 4,738, forward strand.
TACAAGAGAAGGTCAGAGGCTGGGAATCCTGCGGAGAGTCACTCACCTCCTGACTCCCCAAAGCCTGTCCACCATCTACAAGGCACAAGTCAGGAGTGTGATGGGATACTCCCCACTTGCCTGGATGAGTTGCAGCTCCCACAACACTCAAGAAGCTCCACACCGTCCAGGACAAAGCAGTCCCACTTGATCGACACCCCATCCACAAACATTCACTCCCTCCACCACCAACGCACAGTAGCAGCAGTGTGTGTACCATCTACAAGATGCACTGCAGCAACTCACCAAGGCTCCTTCGACAGCACCTTCCAAACCCACGACCACTACCATCTAGAAGGACAAGGGCAGCAGACACATGGGGAACACCCACCACCTGGAAGTTCGCCTCGGAGCCCCTCACCATCCTGACTTGTGAATATATCGGCCGTTGCTTGACTGTCGCTGGGGTCAAAATCCTGGAACTCCCTCCCTAACAGCGCTGTGGGTGTACCTACACCACAGGGACTGCAGCAGTTCAGGAAGGCAGTTCATCACCACCAAGGGGCAATTACGAAAGGGTGATAAATGCAGGCATACACCCTGCATCTGGCATCGAACGGTGAACACTTCAGCACCCCCTCAATACCGAACTTCCAACAGTGCAGCACTCCCTCAGTACTGACCCTCCGACAGTGCAGCACTCCCTCAGTACTGACCCTCCGACAGTGCGGCACTCCCTCAGTACTGACCCTCCGACAGTGCGGCGCTCCCTCAGTACTGACCCTCCGACAGTGCGGCACTCCCTCTGTACTGACCCTCCGACAGTGCGACGCTCCCTCAGCACTGACCCTCCGATGGGGCGGCACTTCCTCAGTACTGACCCTCCGACAGTGCAGCGCTCCCTCAGTACTGACCCTCCGACAGTGCGGCACTCCCTCAGTACTGACCCTCCGACAGTGCAGAACTCCCTCAGTACTGACCCTCCGACAGTGCAGAACTCCCTCAGTACTGACCCTCAGACAGTGCAGCACTACCTCAGTACTGACCCTCCGACAGTGCAGCACTCCCTCAGTACTGACCCTCAGACAGTGCAGCACTACCTCAGTACTGACCCTCCGACAGTGCGGCACTCCCTCAGTACTGACCCTCCGACAGTGCAGCACTCCCTCAGTACTGACCCTCCGACAGTGCAGCGCTCCCTCAGCACTGACCTTCCGAGAGTGCAACACTCCCTCAGTACTGACCCTCCGACAGTGCAGCACTCCCTCAGTACTGATCCTCCGACAGTGCGACACTCCCTCAGTACTGACCCTCCGACAGTGCGGCACTCCCTCAGTACTGACCCTCCGACAGTGCGGCACTCCCTCAGTACTGACCATCTGACAGTGCGGTACTCCATCAGTACGGACGCTCCAACAGTGGAGCACTCCCTCAGTACTGACCCTCCGACAGTGCTGCGCTCCCTCAGTACTGACCCTCCGACAGTGCAGCACTCCCACAGAACTGAGACTCCGACAGTGCGGCACTCCCTCAGCACTGACCCTCCGACAGTATAACACTCCCTCAGTACTGACCCTCTGACAGTGCAGCACTCCCTCACTACTGACACTCCAACAGTGCAGCAATCCATCAGTACTGACCCTCCGACAGTGCGGCACTCCCTCAGTACTGACCCTCCGACAGTGGAGCACTCCCTCAGTACTGACCCTCCGACAGTGCGGCGCTCCCTCAGTACTGACGCTCCGACAGTGCGGCATTCCCTCAGTACTGACCGTCTGACAGTGCAGCACTCCCTCAGTACTGATCCTCCAACAGTGCGGCACTCCCTCAGTACTGACCCTCCGACAGTGCAGCACTATCTCAGTACTGACCGTCCGACAGTGCGGCACTCCCTCATTACTGACCCTCCGACAGTGCGGCGCTCCCTCAGTACTGACCCTCCGACAGTGCAGCACTCCCTCAGTACTGACCATCCGACAGTGCAGGACTCCCTCAGTACAGACTCTCCGACAGTGCAGCTCTCCCTCAGTTCTGACCCTCCGACAGTGCAGCACTCCCTCAATACTGACCCTCAGACAGTGCGGCACTCCCTCAGTTCTGACCCTCCGACAGTGCAGCATTCCCTCAGTACTGACCCTCCGACAGTGCAGCACTCCCTCAGTACTGATCCTCCGACAGTGCGGCACTCCCTCACTACTGACCCTCTGACAGTGCAGCACTCCCTCAGAACTGACCATCTGACAGTGCGGCACTCCCTCAGAACTGAGCCTCCGACAGTGCGGCCCTCCCTCACTACTGACCCTCTGACAGTGCGGCACTCCCTCTGTACTGACCCTCCGACATTGCGGCGCTCCCTCAATACCGACCCTCCGACAGTGCGGCTCTCCCTCAGTACTGACCCTCTGACAGTGCAGCACTCCCTCAGTACTGACCCTCCGACAGTGGAGCACTCCCTCAGTACTGACCCTCCGACAGTGCGGCGCTCCCTCAGTACTGACGCTCTGACAGTGCGGCATTCCCTCAGTACTGACCGTCTGACAGTGCAGCACTCCCTCAGTACTGACCCTCCGACAGTCCGGCGCTCCCTCAGTACTGATCCTCCGACAGTGCGGCACTCCCTCAGTACTGACCCTCCGACAGTGCAGCACTCTCTCAGTACTGACCGTCCGACAGTGCGGCACTCCCTCAGTACTGACACTCCGACAGTGCGGCGCTCCCTCAGTACTGACCCTCCGACAGTGCAGCACTCCCTCAGCACTGAACATCCGATAGTGCAGGACTCCCTCAGTACAGACTCTCCGACAGTGCAGCTCTCCCTCAGTTCTGACCGTCCGACAGTGCAGCACTCCCTCAATACTGACCCTCAGACAGTGCGGCACTCCCTCAGTACTGACCCTCCGACAGTGCAGCACTCCCTCAGTTCTGACCCTCCGACAGTGCAGCATTCCCTCAGTACTGACCCTCTGACAGTGCAACACTCCCTCGGTACTGACCCTCCAACAGTGCAGCACTCCCTCAGTACTGATCCTCCGACAGTGCGGCACTCCCTCACTACTGACCCTCTGACAGTGCAGCACTCCCTCAGTACTGACCATCTGACAGTGCGGCACTCCCTCAGAACTGAGCCTCCGACAGTGCGGCCCTCCCTCACTACTGACCCTCTGATATGGTGTGGATACCATTCATTCAGTATTGGAAAGGGCCGGTTGCTAAAGCAGTTCAGGAATCCTATGGGATCGTTGGCTTTGCAGTTGGGACCTGGGAGACAAAACCTGGAAATCACACTCACCTTTTATAAATCTGTGCTTAGTTCCCAGCTGGTGCCTGGGGTCCCTTTCTGGGCCCTGGACTTTAGGAAGGATGGCAAGGCCCTGGGAGAGGCTGCAAGAGGAGGTTGACCCAGAGTTGGTGCCGGGGATGAGGGTCTTCACCGACTGGAGAAGCTGGGATCGTTCTCCTTAGAGTAGAGGGCGTTCAGGGGGAGATGGAATCGAGGCGTTCGAGATCAGGAGGGGGCCCTCGATCGAGTAGATAAGGAGAAACTGGTTCCAGTGGCAGGAGGATCGGTAACCAGAGGGACACAGGTTGAAGAGAAGCGGTAACAGGACAAAGGCGGAAGATGAGGAGAATTTGTTTTTGGTGGGAGCAGATTAATCGGGGCTTTCCGAAGGGGAATTGGATAAAGAGTTGAAGGGGGAAACATTTAGCTGGGCTATCAGGGAAAGAGTAGTAGTGGTGAGGAGGGTTGGACTGGGACTGTTTGGATAGGATAGCCGGGTACGATGGACCGAATGGTCTCCTTCAGTGCTATGACTTACTTTGACTTCCATCTGGCCTTGGGGGGGTCTCCAGGAGGAGCTGTAGTCTGAGTCTATATCATCAACCCATCTCGTACCTTGGATGTGGTGCAACAGATAAGGTCCATTTGCCCCGAGTATTTTCACAGCTTTATTTCTAGAGTGCTGCTTTGGGCTGTATTAGAGTGCTGAAGTTGTCATTTGGTGAGAGAGAGGGGCTTTTAAGGGTTCATTTCTACCTGAAATCCAATCTTTCTTTAATTTAGCATTGAACTAAAAGTTGCACTGGGACGTGGACATCACTGGCTGGGCCCAGCATTTATTCACCATCCCTAGTTGCCCCTTGAGAAGGTGGTGATGAGCTGCCTTCTTGAACAACTGCAGTCCCTGTGGTGTAGGTACACCCACAGCGCTGTTAGGGAGGGAGTTCCAGGATTTTGTCCCGTGTGGTGTAGGTACAGCCACAGCGCTGTTAGGGAGGGAGTTCCAGAATTTTGTCCCGTGTGGTGTAGGTACACCCACGGCGCTGTTAGGGAGGGAGTTCCAGGATTTTGTCCCTGTGGTGTAGGTACACCCACAGTGCTGTTAGGGAGTTCCAGGATTTTGTCCGTGTGGTGTAGGTACACCCATAGTGCTGTTAGGGAGGGAGTTCCAGGATTTTGTCCCTGTGGTGTAGGTACACCCACGGCGCTGTTAGGGAGTTCCAGGATTTTGTCCCTGTGGTGTAGGTACACCCATGGCGCTGTTAGGGAGGGAGTTCCAGGATTTTGACCCAGTGACAGTGAAGGAACGGCCGATATATTCCCAAGTCAGGATGGTGAGTGACGCAGAGGGGAACTTCCAGGTGGTGGGTGTTCCCCATGTGTCTGCTGCCCTTGTCCTTCTAGATGGTAGTGGTCGTGGGTTTGGAAGGTGCTGTCGGAGGAGCCTTGGTGAATTCCTGCAGTGCATCTTGTAGATGGTACACACACTGCTGCTACTGTACGTCGGTGGTGGAGGGAGTGAGTGTTTGTGGATGGGGTGCCGATCAAGCGGGGCTGATTTGTCCTGGACGGTGTCGAGCTTCTCGAGTGTTGTGGGAGCTGCAACTCATCCAGGCAAGTGGGGAGTGTCCCATCACACTCCTGACTTGTGCCTTGTAGATGGTGGACAGGCTTTGGGGGAGTCAGGAGGTGAGTTACTTTCCGCAGGATTCCCAGCCTCTGACCTGCTCTTGTAATCCCAGTATTTATATGGCACTATCCTCTGTGTACTATCCCCTTTCGGTGGGAAGTGAATGACCTCACACATTGTCAGGTGGAGGGATTGACTCTCCCGCTAGTGGGGTAGTCCAGCACCAGGGGGGTATAATCTTAAACTCAGAGCCAGGTCCTTCAGGAGAGAAGTTAGGAAACCCTTTGCCACACAGAAGGTAGAAATGGGGACCACCCTCCCCCTGTTGGATTGTGAGATGTTTGTTGGAAAGGTTTTCTCTCCCCAGCGTTATGAAGTGACAAAGGGTTATGGAGTCGATCGCAGTAAGTGATGGAGATGTCTACCCTGGCACCACAGCCAAGGGTGGAAGGATTGCAATTGTGGGTTCTGCTCTTTCAAGTGTCACCCATTTTCCAAGGGAGTTTCCCATCCACTGAAACCCAAACAGACAGATTGCAGATTTTATAACCACCGCTCACAAAACTTTAATATTTAAACACAGAGTGCGTCCTCTATGGACAAACACTCAACCCGTTTAATATGCAGAAACATTTCAGCGAGAGCGGGTTTCTAACGCAGTGATACCTCCTGAGCTTGAAACACAACAGCAACAGAGGCATTTACACAGCAACTTTAACACAGACAAAAACTTCTCAACATGCGTCACAGGAGCAGAAATCAGACAAGGTTTAACACCGGGCCACAGATGGGGATATCAGGACGGGGTGACCAACAACTTGGTCAAAAAAGGAAGGTTTTCAAAGGGAAAAGAGAGCTGGAGAGAGAGTGAGAGAGAGAGTGAGAGAGAGGCGGAGAGGGAATTCCTGTGCTCAGGGCCCCAGGCAGCTGAAGGCACGGCCGCCGATGGTGGAGCGATGGGAATCGGGGGATGGTCAAGAGGCCGGAATTGGAGGAGAGCAGAGATCTTGGAGGGTCGTAGGAGGGTTACAGGGATAGGGAGGGTTGTAGGGGCTGGAGGATGTTACAGAGATAGGGAGGGTTGTTGGGGCTGGAGGAGGTTACAGAGATAGGGAGGGTTGTAGGGGCTGGAGGAGGTTACAGAGATAGGGAGGGTTGTAGATGCTGGAGGAGGTTACAGAGATAGGGAGGGTTGTAGGGGCTGGAGGAGGTTACAGAGATAGGGAGGGTTGTTGGGGCTGGAGGAGGTTACAGAGATAGGGAGGGGTGTAGGGGCTGGAGGAGGTTACAGAGATAGGGAGGGTTGTTGGGGCTGGAGGAGGTTACAAAGATACGGAGGGTTGTTGGGGCTGGAGGAGGTTACAGAGATAGGGAGGGTTGTAGGGGCTGGAGGAGGTTACAGAGATTGGGAGGGGTGTAGGGGCTGGAGGAGGTTACAGAGATAGGGAGGGTTGTAGGGGCTGGAGGAGGTTACAGAGATAGGGAGGGTTGTAGATGCTGGAGGAGGTTACAGAGATAGGGAGGGTTGTAGGGGCTGGAGGAGGTTACAGAGATAGGGAGGGGTGTAGGGGCTAGAGGAGGTTACAGAGATAGGGAGGGTTGTAGGGGCTGGAGGAGGTTACAGAGATAGGGAGGGTTGTAGGGGCTGGAGGAGGTTACAGAGATAGGGAGGGTTGTAGGGGCTGGAGGAGGTTACAGAGATAGGGAGGGTTGTAGGGGCTGGAGGAGGTTACAGAGATAGGGAGGGTTGTAGGGGCTGGAGGAGGTTACAGAGATAGGGAGGGTTGTAGGGGCTGGAGGAGGTTACAGAGATAGGGAGGGTTGTAGGGGCTGGAGGAGGTTACAGAGATAGGGAGGGGGTGTAGGGGGCTGGAGGAGGTTACAGAGATAGGGAGGGTTGTAGATGCTGGAGGAGGTTACAGAGATGGGGAGGGTTGTAGGGGCTGGAGGAGGTTACAGAGATAGGGAGGGGGTGTAGGGGGCTGGAGGAGGTTACAGAGATAGGGAGGGTTGTAGGGGCTGGAGGAGGTTACAGAGATAGGGAGGGGGTGTAGGGGCTGGAGTAGGTTACAGAGATAGGGAGGGGGTGTAGGGGCTGGAGGAGGTTACAGAGATAGGGAGGGTTGTAGGGGCTGGAGGAGGTTACAGAGATAGGGAGGGTTGTAGATGCTGGAGGAGGTTACAGAGATAGGGAGGGTTGTAGGGGATGAGGGAGGATTCCTAGGTGGGGGGAGGTTGGAGGGATGAGGTCCAAGGAGGGATTTGAAAACAAGGAGAAGAATTTTGAACTTTCGTCTTGACGTAACCTCTGAGTAAAACATCGGAACAGGTTCCTGTCTCCGGTGGGTTGGCCGTGAATCAGGCTGTTCATCTGAGGGAAAGTAGGAACGGTTAATATTGTGGAGGGGGGGGTCAGATGCAAAGCATAGTCAGAAAAACTCCTGAGAGAATGTCAGCCCTTTGTCAGCAGAGGGACTGGAACATCAAATGGATCAGGTCTTGTTCCAGCTTGATCAATCCCTGGTTAGACTCCCTGTGGAGCTCTGTGTACAGGGCTGGGGGCTGTGGACAGGGTATGTGGGGCCCGGACAGCAGCGCAGACTCAGCTGTGAGTCACCAGGGCTCCGGGGATTACAGACCGAGCAAAACCAACACACGGACTGGGACAAAACCAAAACCGCAGGGCCGACGGGGGAAAAGGCCGAACGCAGAGGGACACTCGCTGGGCTGCTCCTGCAGGGGGCGAGCACAGAATCGACGGGGCGAATGGCCTGCGGCGAGGCGGTAACCGGGGCCCACCGTTCTCGGCAAAGCGAATCGCTGCGGGTGCCCGGAACGTGGAATAAAAGCGGGGAAGGGGCTAGGAATACGCGGTGAGTCAGGCAGCATCTGGCCTGAGATGGGGAGACAGAGTCACTGTGGTTCTGAGGGAAGGAACTGATGGGTTTAGGTAGAGAGAGAGAGAGAGACACGTCCTCTCACGGTGCAGGGGAGTCGAGGAGCACAGGGCGGGGTTTACCAGGCCCACCAGCAGCGGGTATCATCGCGGGCAGGGCGGGAAAGGCTAAGGGAGCGGCCAAAAGTCAACTGGCGGGATCAGGAAATCCCAGCCCTGACCTGAAACTCAGAGGCCAGGATTTTACTGCCCACCCATTGGCGTGTCTCACACCCCCTTAGCGGGTGCGGTGGGGCATTTAAATCTCCGCTTAGTTCAGCGGGACAGTAATACCCCACTGGGCAGGAGGGGCTGTAAAACCCTGGCCGGAGTCAGGGCCATCGGGAGGGAAGTTAGGGGAAAGGGTGCTGGAGGTGTCGGAACTCTCACCCCCACCAAAAGCAGCAGGTCCTGCAGCGCAGTCAATCCTTGTAACCCTCAGATCGATAGGTTTTTACCGGACACGGGTGCAAAAGGGGTATGGAGCCAAGGAGGGTGGATCTTACTAATGGCAAAGGGTAGAGGGGCTGAATGGGGCCTCCTCCTGTTCCTGTGTAACAGGCTCGAGGAGGGGGCTGAATGGCCTCCTCCTGTTCCTGTGTAACAGGCTCGAGGAGGGGGCTGAATGGGGCCTCCTCCTGTCATTGTTTTTCCCTCCAGATATGGTCATGGTTCCACTTTGCCATCATCTTTGCTGGGTCTGTCCTGTGCTGGGCCCAGCATTTATTGCCCATCCCTAATTGCCCCTTGAGGAGGTGATGGTGAGCTGTCTTCTTTAACCACTGCAGTCCCTGTGGTGTAGGTACTCCCACGGTGCTGTTAGGGAGGGAGTTCCAGGATTTTGTCCCGTGTGGTGTAGGTACACCCACGGCGCTGTTAGGGAGGGAGTTCCAGGATTTTGTCCGTGTGGTGTAGGTACACCCACAGCGCTGTTAGGGAGGGAGTTCCAGGATTTTGTCCCGTGTGGTGTAGGTACACCCACAGCGCTGTTAGGGAGGGAGTTCCAGGATTTTGTCCCGTGTGGTGTAGGTACACCCACAGCGCTGTTAGGGAGGGAGTTCCAGGATTTTGTCCGTGTGGTGTAGGTACACCCACGGCGCTGTTAGGGAGGGAGTTCCAGGATTTTGTCCCGTGTGGTGTAGGTACACCCACAGACAGCGCTGTTAGGGAGGGAGTTCCAGGAATTTGACCCAGTGACAGTGAAGGAACAGCCGATATATTTCCAAGTCAGGATGGTGAGTGGCTCGGAGGGGAACTTCCAGGTGGTGGGTGTTCCCCATGTGGCTGCTGCCTTTGTCCTTCTAGATGGTAGAGGTCGTGGGTTTGGAAGGTGCGGTCGAAGTGTGGGTGTTTGAGTGGGTGGGTGTGTGAGTGTGAGTATTTGTGTGTGTGTGTGTGTGCGTGTGCACGTGTGTTTGTGTGTGTGTGAGTATTAGTGCATGTGAGTATGTATTAGTATGTGTGTGTGTGCGTGTGTGTGTGTGTGAGTATTAGTGCATGTGAGTATGTATTAGTATGTGTGTGTGTGCGTGTGTGTGTGTGTGAGTATTAGTGCATGTGAGTATGTATTAGTATGTGTGTGTGTGTGCGTGTGTGGGTGTGTGAGTATTAGTAAGTGTGTGTGTGTGTTTGTGGGTGTGTGTGTGTGTGGGTTGGTGTGTGAATGTGAGTAATAGTAAGTGTGTTTGTGTGTGTTTATGTGGGTTGGTGTGTGAGTGTGAGTATTAGTGTGTGTGCGTGGGTGGGTGTGTGAGTATTAGTGTGTGTGTGCATGGGTGGGTGTGTGAGTATTAGTGTGTGTGTGTGTTTGTGTGGGTCGGTGTGTGAGTGTGAGTATTAGTGTGTGTGTGCGTGGGTGGGTGGGTGAGTATTAGTAAGCGTGTGTGTGTGTGTGTGTGGGTTGGTGTGTGAGTATTAGTAAGTGTGTGTGTGTGTGCGTGTTTGTGTGGGTTGGTGTGTGAGTGTGAGTATTAGTAAGTGTGTTTGTGTGGGTTGGTGTGTGAGTGTGAGTATTAGTGTGTGTGTGTGTGTGTTTGTGTGGGTTGGTGTGTGAGTGTGAGTATTAGTAAGTGTGTGTGGGTTGGTGTGTGAGTGTATTAGTGTGTTTGTGTGTGGGTAGGTGTGTGAGTATTAGTAAGAGTGTGTGTGTTTGTGTGGGTTGGTGTGTGTGTGAGAGTATTAGTAAGTGTGTTTGTGTGGGTTGGTGTGTGAGTGTGAGTATTAGTAAGTGTGTTTGTGTGTGTGTGGGGGTTGGTGTGTGAGTGTGACTATTAGTGTGTGTGTGCGTGGGTGGGTGTGTGAGTGTTAGTAAGTGTGTGTGTGTGTGTGTGTGTGTTTGTGTGGGTTGGTGTGAGTGTGAGTATTAGTGTGTGTGTGCGTGTGTGAGTATTAGTAAGTGTGTGCGTGTTTGTGTGGGTTGGTGTGAGTATTAGTGTGTGTGTGCGTGTGTGAGTATTAGTAAGTGTGTGTGTGTTTGTGTGGGTTGGTGTGAGTGTGAGTATTAGCGTGTGTGTGCGTGGGTGGGTGTGTGAGTATTAGTAAGTGTGTGTGTGTGGGTGTGTGAGTGTTAGTAAGTGTGTGTGTGTGAAGGAGTGTGTTTGTGTGTAAGAGTGAGTGAGTATCTGTGTGTATTTATATGAGAAGTTTACCTGGTGCCTGTGTGATCAGCTTCAGGGACAGGCAGTAACTGCTGGGTGCCAGTGATGTCCACATCCCATGAATGAATATTTGTTTAAAATCCAGCAATTGGAACATGGAGAGCTGACTGGGTGAGCTATTTTATTTGACTGGATCCTATCCCTTTCCTTTGCCATGTGGTGTCCTTACCAGACAGCTGTGAGCGACTCAGGACCGAAGAATATGCTTGCAGTAGAGCACAAAAACTGTGAAGGATGTAGTCATCGAAACCAGAGCAAAAAACGCCAGTAAGACCGTTATTGCGATGGATGCTTTCTACAAAAGGAAATGAAAGAATTCAAATCAAACGCCTCATTCAAATGGCAGGTTAGGCCCCGGCTGGAGTAGTCGGCACCGTTCTGGGCCCTGTCGAACTGAATCATAGAGACTGACCACAGCCCCTTCTGCTGAGGCTGGTTCTCTGCTTGTCCCACTCCTCCCTCCTTTCCCTGTATCCTTCCGGATCTTTCCTCTCCAGATAGTGATCCAATTCCCTGTAGAAAGCCTCGAGTGAATCTGACTCTCGGGCCGTACATTCCAGACCCTAACCAGTCGCTGCTGCTCCTCACGTCGCTGCTGCTTCTTTTGCCAGTTTCCTTGAATCGGTGTCGCCTCGTCCTCCATCCCTCCGGCATTGGGAACAGTTTCTCTCTGACCAGACCCCCCACAACCCTCATGATTTTGAACTCCTCAGCCAAATCCTCTCTCAACCCTCTCTCTCTTCTATAAGGCCTGGATTTCACGCACACCCGCTGGCGGGATTTTAGGTGGGGTGGGGTGGGGGGGTGGGCTGGGGTGGGGTTGGGGTGGGGGTTGGGGTTGGGATGGGGTTGAGTTGGGGTGGGGTTGGGGTTGGGGTTGGGGTGGGGTTGGGGTGGGGTGGGGTGGGCTGGGGTGGGGTTGGGGTTGGGGTGGGGTGGGGGTTGGGATGGGGTTGGGTTGGGGTAGGGTTGGGTTGGGGTGGGGTTGGGGTTGGGGTGGGGTTGGGTTGGGGTTGGGGTTGGGGTGGGTTGGGGTGTGTTTGGGGTTGGGGTGGGGTTGGGGTGGGGTTGGGGTTGGGGTGGGGTTGGGGTGGGGTGGGGTTTGGGATGGGGTTGGGTTGGGGTAGGGTTGGGTTGGGGTTGGGGTTGGGTGGGGTTGGGGTTGGGGTGGGGTGGGGTTGGGGTGGGGTGGGTTGGGTTGGGGTGGGGTGGGGTTGGGGTTGGGGTGGGGTTGGGGTGGGGTGGGTTGGGGTGTGTTTGGGGTTGGGGTGGGGTTGGGGTGGGGTGGGGTTGGGGTTGGGTTGGGGTGGGGTTGAGGTTGGGGTGGGGTGGGGTTGGGGTTGGGATGGGGTTGGGTTGGGGTGGGGTTGGGGTTGGGGTGGGGTTGGGTTGGGGTTGGTGTGGAGTTGGGGTTGGGATGGGGTGGGTGGGGTTGGGGTTGGGTGGAGTTGGGGTTGGGGTTGGGGTGGGGTGGGGTTGGGGTTGGGGTGGGGGTTGAGGTTGGGTTGGGTTAGGTTGGGTTGGGTTAGGTTGGGTTGGGGTGGGTTTGGGGTTGGGTTGGGTTAGGTTGGGTAGGGGTGGGGTGGGTTGGGGTGGGGTTGGGGGTGTGTTGGGTTGGGCTGGGGTGGGGTGGGGTTGGGGTGGGGTTGGGGTGGGGTTGGGGTTGGGGTTGGGGTGGGTTGGGTTGGGGTTGGGGTTGGGGTTGGGGTGGGTTGGGGTGTGTTTGGGGTTGGGGTGGGGTTGGGGTGGGGTGGGGTTGGGGTTGGGGTGGGGTTGGGGTGGGGTGGGGTTTGGGATGGGGTTGGGTTGGGGTAGGGTTGGGTTGGGGTTGGGGTTGGGTGGGGTGGGGTTGGGGTTGGGGTGGGGTGGGGTTGGGGTGGGGTGGGTTGGGTTGGGGTGGGGTGGGGTTGGGGTTGGGGTGGGGTTGGGGTGGGGTGGGTTGGGGTGTGTTTGGGGTTGGGGTGGGGTTGGGGTGGGGTTGGGGTGGGGTGGGGTTGGGGTTGGGTTGGAGTGGGGTTGGGGTTGGGGTGGGGTGGGGTTGGAGTTGGGATGGGGTTGGGTTGGGGTGGGGTTGGGGTTGGGGTGGGGTTGGGTTGGGGTTGGTGTGGAGTTGGGGTTGGGATGGGGTTGGGTGGGGTTGGGGTTGGGTGGAGTTGGGGTTGGGGTTGGGGTTGGGGTGGGGGTTGAGGTTGGGTTGGGTTAGGTTGGGTTGGGGTGGGTTTGGGGTTGGGTTGGGTTAGGTTGGGTAGGGGTGGGGTGGGTTGGGGTTGGGGGTGTGTTGGGTTGGGCTGGGGTGGGGTGGGGTGGGTTGGGGGTGGTTTGGATTGGGCTGGGGTGGGGTGGGTTGGGTTGGGATTTGGGTGGGGTGGGTTGGGGATGGGGTTGGGGCGGGTTGGGTTGGGGTGGGTGGGTTGAGGTGGGGGTGGGTTGGGGTGGGGTGGGGTTGGGGTGGGGTGGGTTGGGGGTGGGGTTGGGGTGGGGTGGGTTGGGGTTTGGGTGGGTTGGGGTGGGGTGGGTTGGGTTGGGATTTGGGTGGGGTGGGTTGGGGATGGGGTTGGGGCGGGTTGGGGTGGGTGGGTTGAGGTGGGGGTGGGTTGGGGTGGGGTGGGGTTGGGGTGGGGTGGGTTGGGGGTGGGGTTGGGGTGGGGTGGGTTGGGGTTTGGGTGGGTTGGGGTGGGGTGGGTTGGGGGTGGGGTTGGGGTTAGGTTGAGGTGGGTTGGGGTGGGGGGGGGGGGGAAGGTGGGGTTGGGGTGTGTTGGGGTGAGGGGGAGAGGGGGTGGGTGGGGTTGGGGTGAGGGGGAGGGGGTTGGGTAGGATTGGTGTGAGGGGCCGGGGGGCAGCTAACCTGAAATAGCACGAAATGGGCTTCCGGCTGAGTTCCCGCCCCCTCCTCTCAGCATCTTGACCCTGGGGCAGGAGAAGCCTGGGACAGGCCACCCCGCCCAGGCCCCGATTCAGGCCCTGAAGTGGCCAATCATTGCCCCCAGGCTTAGGGGCCGTTTCTACCCAGCGTCAATTTATAATCTGGCGGGAGGAGTTCCCAGGTACGGGGAAACCCGACAATAATTGGGCTCAGGCCTCCGGCCTCCAACACAAGCCCCCTTTTAAGGTGCAACGGTCGCTGGACCTCCCTTCCCCACCCCCACCGCATCTCCCCCAGGAGCCCAATCCCCCACCCTCCATCCCCACCCCCCCAGGCTCTCCTTACCCTCCCCCCATGGGACCCCGAATACTCACCTCTGCCTGACCCCACCCCACTGCCCCCCCCCCTCCCTTCGCCCGGGTCTGAGGCTCCAGGGGCTGCGTGCAATCCTGGCCACTGCAGCCCCTGGCGCTGCGAGGGCGAGAGAGCCGCCAGCCAATCAGATTCTCCAGCAGCTCTCTCTAAGGCGGGGCTTCTTCCCCAGCGAGCGGGGTGGGAAATGGCTGCCGGGCAGGAAGGGTTCGGTGGAGGGTGATGGAAACCCCACCATCCAGGAAACCCTGGGCCTAAGGAGAACATTCCCAGCCTCTCCAACCTATCCACCTGCCCAAGGTCACTCATCCCCGGGACCATTCTCGTCAATTCTTTCTCCAGCCTGTCTCATCCTTTCACATCCTCCCCAAAGTGCGGGGCCCAGAGATGGGCACAATACTCCAGTTGAGGCTGAACCGGGTTGATCATACCCTCCTTGTTTTCCTATTCTCTCCCTCCCTGTGTAAATACTGTAACTCCTGGTTCTCCAGCTCGGCACCAGGAGCAGATGCTCGTGTACACTTCACCCTCACAGTGTCCTAACCAAACAGGCTTAGTTCCTCCCACCAAGATAGCATCCCCACAGGCACGACCGATGTCCAGGCATTTGAACCAATGCTTTCCACGGAACCCAACAAGACACTTTGGGGAAGCTGTGCAAAGCCAGAACCCCCAAAACGCACAGAAGGTCCCAAGGGGATTCCCAAGGTCGAGGCAGCATACTAAGAGGGACTTGCAACTGTTGTTTCTGGGGCGAGGTCAAAGATCTTGGATTGCCGTTTCTGGAGTGTGGATATCTCGGTTAATGGCCGTCTCACAACCTTCAAACTGGACACGGGAGCCAGTGTAACGGTCCCATTGGACAGAGACCCGTGGCTGAGAGGCCTCTGGCTTTGGACAACAGACGCACCACTTATTGGACCCGGAGGAACCCAACTTGGTCACCATTCTGGAACCATTAAGCCATGTCGGCCAGCGAATCTTCGAGTTTATGTACATCATCGGTAACCAGGTCTTTTCTCTCCTGAGCAGAGATGTCCACGTAGCCCTGAATCTCCACAAATCACCAGATCAGGCTCTGGTCAGACCACATTTAGAATATTGTGAGCAATTTTGGGCCCCGTATCTCAGGAAGGATGTGCTGGCCCTGGAGAGGGTCCAGAGGAGGGTCACGAGAACGATCCCAGGAATGAAAGGCTTAACATATGAGGAACGTTTGAGGACTCTGGGTCTATACTCGATGGAGTTTAGAAGGATGAGGGGGGATCTGATTGAAACTTACAGAATACTGAAAGGCCTGGATAGAGTGGGACGTGGGGAAGATGTTTCCATTAGTGGGAGAGACTAGGACCCGAGGGCACAGCCTCAGAGTAAAGGGAAGACCTTTTAGAACAGAGATGAGGAGAAACTTCTTTAGCCAGAGAGTGGTGAATCTATGGAATTCATTGGCACAGAAGGCTGTGGAGGCCAGGTCATTGAGTGTATTGAAGACCGAGATAGATAGGTTCTTGATTGGTAAGGGGGATCAAAGGTTACGGGAAGAAGGCGGGAGAATGGGGTTGAGAAACTTATCAGCCATGATTGAATGGCGGAGCAGACTCGATGGGCCGAAGGGCCTAATTTCTGCTCCTATGTCTGATGGTCTTAAATGTCAAGACAACCACTGTTGTAAATGATTCCGAGCTGCAAGTTCCCGTGAGCTCAATGGGGTCTCTGAACCTGAACTGAAAGAGCTTCTCTTCTTGCAGAGCGGGTTTGTCCAGTTTTGTTACAGGTGCCAGAAGCCCCGCACTGGCCCAGCCAGCAACGCCCACCTCTCACGAATGGATGAAAAAAAAGAAGCATCTCGCAACTGAAGGCCCAGCTGAAGGCCGACGGTGGGAATGATTGAAACCTGAGCCCAGAATTGGCGGAGGGCTGAGATCTCAGAGGTGTGGGGTTGGAGGAGATTACAGGGAGATAGGGGAGAGGCCAAGACATGGAGGGAACTGTAAACAGGCTGGGAATTTTTAAAATAAGGCATTGCTTCACCAGGAGCCGGTGTCGGTCAAGTGAGCACAGGCGGGGTGACGGGGTGAATGAGATTTGCTGTGAGTTCGGACATGGGGCCGCAGAGTTTTGGATGTCTTCATGTTTACAGAGGGCGTGAATGTTGGGGACCAGGCAAGAGTGCGTTTGAATTGTCAAGTTTTCCGGTACCAAAGGCACGGGCGAGGGTTTCAGCTGTGGATGGGCTGAGGGAAAGGGCAGAGTCGGGTGAGGTTAGAGTAATGGCCGTCTTAGTAACAGGGAGGAAATGTGCCAGGTCCCCTCATCCTGGGGCCCAATCGGACACCGTGGTTGTTAAGTCCGGCTCAGCCTCAGACAAGTTGCCGGGGAGAGGGATGGGGCTGGTGGCTAGGGAGCGCAGTTTGGAGCGGAAACAGCGGCTGCAGCGTTCCCAGGGTTTAACGGGAGGGAATTTCTCCTCCATCCGGCAGTCTGATGGTTTAGAGGCGTTGAGAGAGAGGCAGTGGTGAGTTAAGCCTGAACTCTGACAGAGAGTACCAGCGCTCCCTCACTGGGTTAAAACCCAGTAGCTCCCCAAGCTGACCACTCTGCGGGAGCACCGACACTCCACGTGGGTCTTCGGAGGTGAAAGGAGGTGCCTCACCACCAACTTCGCAAGGAATGGGGCTGGGCCTTGCTCCTGAGGTCCACGGGTCCCAAGAATAAATCCTGGTGATCCTGTGTTGGGCCTTTCTCCGGACACTGAAATAACAGACACACCCGACCGAACACGAGTTGAGATTTTACTGGCTGGTGTGACAAGCCTCTGCCTCGTCACTTTGGAGTTGTTTTGAGCGGGGCAATGTCCTGCCAAAGCAGCGGGGAGAAGGGACGTCACAGAAGCACGGGGAGGGAGGGAGAGAGGGAGAGGGTGAGGGCCTGTGTGAGCAGGAAGCCTGGGGTTCTCCGTTCCTCGGGCTCTGACCCTCTCGAGGTGCCTTACCGTCGGATAAAGGCTTTCATCGTGGGGTGTCAAAGCTGCTGACATCAGGTAAAGGGCGACACCAGCTCCTGAAACTAAGGTGTTGACACCGTTCACCACCATCGTGGCCAGGACCTGAGAGGGTGGAATACAGAACGAATGGGTCAAGGCTGAAAAGACACAAGAACTGAAAAGGGGTTTGAATAGTGGGCGAGAATGTAAAGGAAACACCAATAGGTCATTCCGGACCTCCCTTTGCCAGGATCACACATCACCTCACCCTCTGCCCACTGCTCCACACCACATCCAGGGTCAGCAACATCCCGATTGGAACATTCCCCCTCACTTTCACATAGTCCCCTCCAGGGCCCACACTCCCTCGTAACCACCTCCCTAACTCAGTAACCTCCTTCAGCCTCTACAACCCTCCCTATCTCAGTAACCTCCTCCCTATCTCTGTAACCTCCTACAGCCCCTACAACCCTCCCTATCTCTGTAACCTCCTCCAGCCCCTACAACCCTCCCTATCTCTGTAACCTCCTCCAGCCCCTACAACCCTCCCTATCTCTGTAACCTCCACCAGCCACTACAACCCTCCCTATCTCTGTAACCTCCTCCAGCCCCTACACCCCTCCCTATCTCTGTAACCTCCAGCAGCCCCTACACCCATCCCGATCTCTGTAACCTCCTTCAGCGCCTACAACCCTCCCTATCTCTGTAACCTCCTCCAGCCCCTATGACCCTCCCTATCTCTGTAACCTCCTCCAAAACCTACAACATCCCTATCTCTGTAACCTCCTCCAGCCACTACAACCCTCCCTATTTCTGTAACCTCCTCCAGCCCCTACAACCCTCCCTATCTCTGTAACTTCTTCAAGCCTCTACAAACCTCCCTATCTCTGTAACCTCCTCCAGCCCCTACAACCCTCCGTATCTCTGTAAGCTCCTCCAGCCCCTACACCCCTCCCTATCTCTGTAACCTCCTCCAGCCCTTACAACCCTCCCTATCTCTGTAACCTCCTCCAGCCCCTACAACACTCACTATCTCTGTAACCCCCTCCAGCCCCTACAACCCTCCCTATCTCTGTAAGCTCCCCAAGCCCCTACAACTCCCCCTATCTCTGTAACCTCCACCAGCCCCTACAACACTCCCTATCTCTGTAACCTCCACCAGCCCCTACAACTCCCCCTATCTCTGTAACCTCCAACAGCCCCTACAACTCCCCCTATCTCTGTAACCTGCCCCAGCCCCTACAACCCTCCCTATCTCTGTAACCTCCTCCAGCTCCTGCACTCGTCCCTATCTCTGTAACCTCCTCCAGCCCCTACACCCCTCCCTATCTCTGTAACCTCCTCCAGCCCAAACAACCCTCCCTATCTCTGTAACTTCCGCCAGCCCCAACAACCCTCCCTATCTCTGTAAACTCCTCCAGCCCGTACAACCCTCCCTATCTCTGTAACCTCCTCCAGCCCCTACAACCCTCCCTATCTCTGTAACCTCCACCAGCCCCTACAACCCTAACATCCCCCAGCCCCTAAAACCCTCCCTATCTCTGTAACCTCCTACAGCCCCTACAACCCTCCCTATCTCTGTAACCTCCTCCAGCCCCTACAACCCTCCCTATCTCTGTAACCTCCTCCAGCCCCTACAACCCTCCCTATCTCTGTAACCTCCACCAGCCACTACAACCCTCCCTATCTCTGTAACCTCCTCCAGCCCCTACACCCCTCCCTATCTCTGTAACCTCCAGCAGCCCCTACACCCATCCCGATCTCTGTAACCTCCTTCAGCGCCTACAACCCTCCCTATCTCTGTAACCTCCTCCAGCCCCTATGACCCTCCCTATCTCTGTAACCTCCTCCAAAACCTACAACATCCCTATCTCTGTAACCTCCTCCAGCCCCTACAACCCTCCCTATTTCTGTAACCTCCTCCAGCCCCTACAACCCTCCCTATCTCTGTAACTTCTTCAAGCCTCTACAAACCTCCCTATCTCTGTAACCTCCTCCAGCCCCTACAACCCTCCGTATCTCTGTAAGCTCCTCCAGCCCCTACACCCCTCCCTATCTCTGTAACCTCCTCCAGCCCTTACAACCCTCCCTATCTCTGTAACCTCCTCCAGCCCCTACAACACTCACTATCTCTGTAACCCCCTCCAGCCCCTACAACCCTTCCTATCTCTGTAAGCTCCCCAAGCCCCTACAACTCCCCCTATCTCTGTAACCTCCACCAGCCCCTACAACACTCCCTATCTCTGTAACCTCCACCAGCCCCTACAACTCCCCCTATCTCTGTAACCTCCAACAGCCCCTACAACTCCCCCTATCTCTGTAACCTGCCCCAGCCCCTACAACCCTCCCTATCTCTGTAACCTCCTCCAGCTCCTGCACTCGTCCCTATCTCTGTAACCTCCTCCAGCCCCTACACCCCTCCCTATCTCTGTAACCTCCTCCAGCCCAAACAACCCTCCCTATCTCTGTAACTTCCGCCAGCCCCAACAACCCTCCCTATCTCTGTAAACTCCTCCAGCCCGTACAACCCTCCCTATCTCTGTAACCTCCTCCAGCCCCTACAACCCTCCCTATCTCTGTAACCTCCACCAGCCCCTACAACCCTAACATCCCCCAGCCCCTAAAACCCTCCCTATCTCTGTAACCTCCTCCAGCCCCTACAACCCTCCCTATCTCTGTAACCTCCACCAGCCCCTACACCCCTCCCTATCTCTATAACCTCCTCCAGCCCCCACGACTCTCCCTATCCCTGTAACCTCGAACAACCCTTACAACCCTCCCTATCTCTGTAATCTCCTCCAGCCCCTACACCCCTCCCTATCTCTGTAACCACCACCAGCCCCTACACCTCTCCCTACCTCCTCCAGCCGATACAACCCTCCTTATTTCTGTAACCTCGTGCAGCCCCGACAAACCTCCCTATTTCGGAGCGCTGCACTGTCGGAGGGTCAGCACTGAGGGAGCGCTGCACTGCTGGAGGGTCAGTTGTGGGTTTGGAAGGTGCTATTTAAGGAGCCTTGGTGAGTTCCTGCACTGTGTAGATAACAGACAGGGCTGCCAGTTTGCGTAAGCGGTGGAGGGAGTGAATGTTTGGGGATGGGGCAGTACTGAGGGAGCGCTGCACTATCAGACGGTCAGTACTGAGGGAGTGCCGCACTGTCGGAGGGTCAGTACTGAGGGAGAGGTGCACTGTCAGAGGGTCAGTACTGAGGAAGTGCTGCACTGTCAGAGGGTCAGTACTGAGTGAGTGCTGTACTGTCAGAGGGACAGTACTGAGGGAGTGCCGCACTGTCGGAGGGTCCGTACTGAGTGAGCGCTGCACTGTCGGAGGGTCAGTACTGAGGAAGTGCCGCACTGTCGGAGGGTCAGTACTGAGGGAGTGCTGCACTGTCGGAGGGTCAGTACTGAGGGAGTGCTGCTCTGTCAGAGGGTCAGTACTTGGGGAGTGCAGCACTGTCAGAGGGTCAGAACTGAGGGAGTGCTGCACTGTCAGAGGGTCAGTACTGAGGGAGCGCTGCACTGTCGGAGGGTCAGTACTGAGGGAGTGACGCACTGTCAGAGGGTCAGTACTGAGGGAGCGCTGCACTGTCGGAGGGTCAGCACTGAGGGAGCGCTGCACTGTCGGAGGGTCAATAATGAGGGAGTGCTGCACTGTCAGAGGGTCAGTACTGAGGGAGCGCTGCACTGTCGGAGGGTCAGTACTGAGGGAGTGCCGCACTGTCAGAGGGTCAGTACTGAGGGAGCGCTGCACTGTCGGAGGGTCAGCACTGAGGGAGCGCTGCACTGTCGGAAGGTCAATAATGAGGGAGTGCTGCACTGTCCGGGGGTCAGCACTGAGGGAGCGCTGTACTGTCAGAGGGTCAGTACTGAGGGAGTGCTGCACTGTCAGAGGGTCAGTACTGAGGGAGCGCTGCACTGTCAGAGGGTCAGTACTGAGGGAGCGCTGCACTGTCGGAGGGTCAGCACTGAGGGAGCGCTGCACTGTCGGAGGGTCAGTACAGACAGAGCTGACACATGGGGAACACCACCGCCTGCAAGTTCCCCTCCGAGCCACTCACCATCCTGAATTGGAAACATATCAGCAGTTTCTTCACTGTCACTGGGCCAAAAGTCCTGGAACTCCCTCCCTAACAGCACTGTGGGTGTACCTACACCACACGGACAAAATCCTGGAACTCCCTCCCTAACAGCGCCGTGGGTGTACCTACAACACAGAGACAAAATCCTGGCACTCACTCCCTAACAGCGTCGTGGGTGTACCTACACCACACGGACAAAATCCTGGAACTCCCTCCCTAACAGCGCCGTGGGTGAGTGCCGTGGGTGTACCTACACCACACGGACAAAATCCTGGAACTCCCTCCCTAACAGCGCCGTGGGTGTACCTACACAACAGAGACAAAATCCTGGCTCTCCCTCCCTAACAGCGCCGTGGGTGTACATACACCACACGGACAAAATCCTGGCACTCCCTCCCAAACAGCGCCGTGGCTGTACATACACCACACGGACAAAATCCTGGAACTCCCTCCCAAACAGCGCCGTGGGTGTACTTACACCACACGGACAAAATCCTGGAACTTCCGCCCTAACAGCGCTGTGGGTGTACCTACACCACACGGACAAATTCTTGGATCTCCCTCCCTAACAGTGCCATGGGTGTACCTACACCACACGGACAAAATCCTGGAACTCCCTCCCTAACAGTGCCATGGGTGTACCTACACCACAGGGACAATATCCTGGAACTCCCTCCATAACAGCGCTGTGGGTGTACCTACACCGCACGGACAAAATCCTGGAACTCCCTCCCTAACAGCGCCATGGGTGTACCTACACCACACGGACAAAATGCTGGAACTCCCTCCCTAACAGCGCTGTGGGTGTACCTACACCACACGGACAAAATCCTGGAACTCCCTCCCTAACAGCGCCGTGGGTGTACTTACACCACACGGGATAATATCCTGGAACTCCCTCCCTAACAGCACCGTGGGTGTACCTACACCACACGGACAAAATCCTGGAACTCCCTCCCTAACAGCGCTGTGGGTGTACCTACACCACATGGACAAAATCCTGGAACTCCCAGCCTAACAGCACCGTGGGTGTACCTACACCACACAGACAAAATCCTGGAACTCCCTCCCTAACAGCGCTGTGGGTGTACCTACACCACACGGACAAAATCCTGGAACTCCCAGCCTAACAGCACCGTGGGTGTACCTACACCACAGGGAACTGCAGCGGTTCAAGAAGGCAGCTCACAACCATCTTCGTACAGGGATGGGAAATAAATGCTGGTCTCGCCAGCGATGCCCACGTCCCATGAATATATATAAAAAACAATGAACCATGAACCTGTCCCCACAAGCGATTGTGCCCTTGCCCATACTTACAAGTTTTTTGTGTGGTGTGTTGTGAAGGATCATGTTCAATAAACCTGTCAAAATGCACTGGCAAATCAGAAAAGGAGAAGTGTTGTTAGGGAAAAGCCTACATCACAGTGACACTCTGTTATAACTGAAACTAAGTTTAGGGAAAAGCCTACATCACAGCGACACTCTGTTATAACTGTAACTAAGTTTAGGGAAAAGCCTACATCACAGTGACACTCTGTTATAACTGTAACTAAGTTTAGGGAAAAGCCGACATCACAGCGACACTCTGTTATAACTGTAACTAAGTTTAGGGAAAAGCCTACATCACAGTGAGACTCTGTTATAAATGTAACTAAGTTTAGGGAAAAGCCTACATCACAGTGACACTCTGTTATAACTGTAACTAAGTTAAGGGAAAAGCCTACATCACAGTGACACTCTGTTATAACTGTAACTAAGTTTAGGGAAAATCATACATCACAGTGACACTCTGTTATAACTGAAACTAAGTTTAGGGAAAAGCCTACATCACAGTGACACACTGTTATAACTGTAACTAAGTTTAGGGAAAAGCCTACATCACAGTGACACTCTGTTATAACTGTAACTAAGTTTAGGGAAAAGCCTACATCACAGCGACACTCTGTTATAACTGTAACTAAGTTTAGGGAAAAGCCTACATCACAGTGACACTCTGTTATAAATGTAACTAAGTTTAGGGAAAAGCCTACATCACAGTGACACTCTGTTATAACTGTAACTAAGTTTAGGGAAAAGCCTACATCACAGTGACACTCTGTTATAACTGTAACTAAGTTTAGGGAAAAGCCTACATCACAGTGACACTCTGTTATAACTGTAACTAAGTTTAGGGAAAAGCCTACATCACAGTGACACTCTGTTATAACTGAAACTAAGTTTAGGGAAAAGCCTACATCACGGTGACACTCTGTTATGGCTGCAACTAAGTTTAGGGAAAAGCCTACATCACAGCGACACTCTGTTATAACTGAAACTAAGTTTAGGGAAGAGGCTACATCACAGTGACACTCTGTTGTAACTAAGTTTAGGGAAAAGCCTACATCACAGTGACACTCTGTTATAACTGTAACTAAGTTTAGGGAAAAGCCTACATCACAGTGACACTCTGTTATAACTGTAACTAAGTTTAGGGAAAAGCCTACATCACAGTGACACTCTGTTATAACTGTAACTAAGTTTAGGGAAAAGCCTACATCACAGTGACACTCTGTTATAACTGTAACTAAGTTTAGGGAAAAGCCTACATCACAGTGACACTCTGTTATAACTGTAACTAAGTTTAGGAAAAAGCCTACATCACAGTGACACTCTGTTATAACTGTAACTAAGTTTAGGGAAAAGCCTACATCACAGTGACACTCTGTTATAACTGTAACTGAGTTTAGGGAAAAACCTACATCACAGTGACACTCTGTAATAACTGAAACTAAGTTTAGAGAAAAGCCTACATCACAGTGACACTCTGTTATAACTGAAACTAAGTTTAGGGAAAAGCCTACATCACAGTGACACTCTGTTATGGCTGCAATTAAGTTTAGGGAAAAGCCTACATCACAGTGACACTCTGTTATGGCTGCAACTAAGTTTAGGGAAAAGCCTACATCACAGTGACACTCTGTTATAACTGAAACTAAGTTTAGGGAAAAGCCTACATCACAGTAACACTCTGTTATAACTGAAACTAAGTTTAGGGAAAAGCCTACATCACAGTGAGACTCTGTTATGGCTGCAACTAAGTTTAGGGAAAAGCCTACATCACAGTGACACTCTGTTATAACTGTAACTAAGTTTAGGGAAAAGCCTACATCACAGTGACACTCTGTTATGGCTGCAACTAAGTTTAGGGAAAAGCCTACATCACAGCGACACTCTGTTATAACTGTAACTAAGTTTAGGGAAAAGGCTACATCACAGTGACACTCTGTTCTAACTGTAACTAAGTTTAGGGAAAAGCCTACATCACAGTGACACTCTGTTATAACTGTAACTAAGTTTAGGGAAAAGCCTACATCACAGTGACACTCTGTTATAACTGTAACTAAGTTTAGGGAAAAGCCTACATCACAGTGACACTCTGTTATAACTGTAACTAAGTTTAGGAAAAAGCCTACATCACAGTGACACTCTGTTATAACTGTAACTAAGTTTAGGGAAAAGCCTACATCACAGTGACACTCTGTTATAACTGTAACTAAGTTTAGGGAAAAACCGACATCACAGTGACACTCTGTTATAACTGAAACTAAGTTTAGAGAAAAGCCTACATCACAGTGACACTCTGTTATAACTGAAACTAAGTTTAGGGAAAAGCCTACATCACAGTGAGACTCTGTTATGGCTGCAACTAAGTTTAGGGAAAAGCCTACATCACAGTGACACTCTGTTATAACTGAAACTAAGTTTAGGGAAAAGCCTACATCACAGTAACACTCTGTTATAACTGAAACTAAGTTTAGGGAAAAGCCTACATCACAGTGAGACTCTGTTATGGCTGCAACTAAGTTTAGGGAAAAGCCTACATCACAGTGACACTCTGTTATAACTGTAACTAAGTTTAGGGAAAAGCCTACATCACAGTGACACTCTGTTATCGCTGCAACTAAGTTTAGGGAAAAGCCTACATCACAGTGACACTCTGTTATAACTGTAATTAAGTTTAGGGAAAAGCCTACATCACAGTGAGACTCTGTTATAACTGTAACTAAGTTTAGGGAAAAGCCTACATCACAGTGACACTCTGTTATAACTGTAACTAAGTTTAGGGAAAAGCCTACATCACAGTGACACTCTGTTATAACTGTAACTAAGTTTAGGGAAAAGCCTACATCACAGTGACACTCTGTTATAACTGTAACTAAGTTTAGGGAAAAACCTACATCACAGTGACACTCTGTTATAACTGAAACTAAGTTTAGAGAAAAGCCTACATCACAGTGACACTCTGTTATAACTGAAACTAAGTTTAGGGAAAAGCCTACATCACAGTGACACTCTGTTATGGCTGCAACTAAGTTTAGGGAAAAGCCTGCATCACAGTGACACTCTGTTATGGCTGCAACTAAGTTTAGGGAAAAGCCTACATCACAGTGACACTCTGTTATAACTGAAACTAAGTTTAGGGAAAAGCCAACATCACAGCGACACTCTGTTATAACTGTAACTAAGTTTAGGGAAAAGCCGACATCACAGTGACACTCTGTTATAACTGTAACTAAGTTTAGGGAAAAGCCTACATCACAGTGACACTCTGTTATAACTGTAACTAAGTTTAGGGAAAAGCCTACATCACAGTGACACTCTGTTATAACTGTAACTAAGTTTAGGGAAAAGCCTACATCACAGTGACACTCTGTTATAACTGTAACTAAGTTTAGGGAAAAGCCTACATCACAGTGACACTCTGTTATAACTGTAACTAAGTTTAGGGAAAAGCCTACATCACAGTGACACTCTGTTATAACTGTAACTAAGTTTAGGGAAAAGCCTACATCACAGTGACACTCTGTTATAACTGTAACTAAGTTTAGGGAAAAGCCTACATCACAGCGACACTCTGTTATAACTGTAACTAAGTTTAGGGAAAAGCCTACATCACAGTGACACTCTGTTATAACTGTAACTAAGTTTAGGGAAAAGCCTACATCACAGTGACACTCTGTTATAACTGTAACTAAGTTTAGGGAAAAACCGACATCACAGTGACACTCTGTTATAACTGTAACTAAGTTTAGGGAAAAGCCTACATCACAGTGACACTCTGTTATAACTGAAACTAAGTTTAGGGAAAAGCCTACATCACAGTGACACTCTGTTATGGCAGCAACTAAGTTTAGGGAAAAGCCTACATCACAGTGACACTCTGTTATAACTGAAACTAAGTTTAGGGAAAAGCCTACATCACAGTGACACTCTGTTATGCCTGCAACTAAGTTTAGGGAAAAGCCTACATCACAGTGACACTCTGTTATGGCTGTAACCAAGTTTAGGGAAAAGCCTACATAACAGTGACACTCTGTTATAACTGAAACTAAGTTTAGGGAAAAGCCTACATCACAGTGACACTCTGTTATAACTGAAACTAAGTTTAGGGAAAAGCCTACATCACAGTGAGACTCTGTTATGGCTGCAACTAAGTTTAGGGAAAAGCCTACATCACAGTGACACTCTGTTATAACTGAAACTAAGTTTAGGGAAAAGCCTACATCACAGTGACACTCTGTTATAACTGTAACTAAGTTTAGGGAAAAGCCTACATCACAGCGACACTCTGTTATAACTGTAACTAAGTTTAGGGAAAAGCCTACATCACAGTGACACTCTGTTATAACTGTAACTAAGTTTAGGGAAAAGCCTACATCACAGTGACACTCTGTTATAACTGTAACTAAGTTTAGGGAAAAGCCTACATCACAGTGACACTCTGTTATAACTGTAACTAAGTTTAGGGAAAAGCCTACATCACAGTGACACTCTGTTATAACTGTAACTAAGTTTAGGGAAAAGCCTACATCACAGTGACACTCTGTTATAACTGTAACTAAGTTTAGGGAAAAACCTACATCACAGTGACACTCTGTTATAACTGAAACTAAGTTTAGGGAAAAGCCTACATCACAGTGACACTCTGTTATAACTGAAACTAAGTTTAGGGAAAAGCCTACATCACAGTGACACTCTGTTATGGCAGCAACTAAGTTTAGGGAAAAGCCTACATCACAGTGACACTCTGTTATAACTGAAACTAAGTTTAGGGAAAAGCCTACATCACAGTGACACTCTGTTATGGCTGCAACTAAGTTTAGGGAAAAGCCTACATCACAGTGACACTCTGTTATGGCTGCAACCAAGTTTAGGGAAAAGCCTACATCACAGTGACAATCTGTTATAACTGAAACTAAGTTTAGGGAAAAGCCTACATCACAGTGACACTCTGTTATAACTGAAACTAAGTTTAGGGAAAAGCCTACATCACAGTGAGACTCTGTTATGGCTGCAACTAAGTTTAGGGAAAAGCCTACATCACAGTGACACTCTGTTATAACTGAAACTAAGTTTAGGGAAAATCCTACATCACAGTGACACTCTGTTATAACTGTAACTAAGTTTAGGGAAAAGCCTACATCACAGCGACACTCTGTTATAACTGTAACTAAGTTTAGGGAAAAGGCTACATCACAGTGACACTCTGTTATAACTGTAACTAAGTTTAGGGAAAAGCCTACATCACAGTGACACTGTTATAACTGTAACTAAGTTTAGGGAAAAGCCTACATCACAGTGACACTCTGTTATAACTGTAACTAAGTTTAGGGAAAATCCTACATCACAGTGACACTCTGTGATAACTGTAACTAAGTTTAGGGAAAAGCCTACATCACAGTGACACTCTGTTATAACTGTAACTAAGTTTAGGGAAAAGCATATATCACAGTGACACTCTGTTATAACTGAAACTAAGTTTAGGGAATAGCCTACATCACAGTGACACTCTGTTATGGCTGCAACTAAGTTTAGGGAAAAGCCTACATCACAGTGACACTCTGTTATGGCTGCAACTAAGTTTAGGGAAAAGCCTACATCACAGTGACACTCTGTTATAACTGAAACTAAGTTTAGGGAAAAGCCTACATCACAGTGACACTCTGTTATAACTGAAACTAAGTTTAGGTAAAAGCCTACATCACAGTGAGACTCTGTTATGGCTGCAACTAAGTTTAGGGAAAAGCCTACATCACAGTGACACTCTGTTATAACTGTAACTAAGTTTAGGGAAAAGCCTACATCACAGAGACACTCTGTTATGGCTGCAACTAAGTTTAGGCAAAAGCCTACATCACAGTGACACTCTGTTATGGCTGCAACGAAGTTTAGGGAAAAGCCTACATCACAGTGACACTCTGTTAAAACTGAAACTAAGTTTAGGGAAAAGCCTACATCACAGTGACACTCTGTTATAACTGAAACTAAGTTTAGGGAAAAGCCTACATCACAGTGACACTCTGTTATAACTGTAACTAAGTTTAGGGAAAAGCCTACATCACAGCGACACTCTGTTATAACTGAAACTAAGTTCAGGGAAAAGCCTACATCACAGTGACACTCTGTTATAACGGAAACTAAGTTTAGGGAAAAGCCTACATCACAGTGACACTCTGTTATAACTGTAACTAAGTTTAGGGAAAAGCCTACATCACAGTGACACTCTGTTATAACTGTAACTAAGTTTAGGGAAAAGCCTACATCACAGTGACACTCTGTTATAACTGTAACTAAGTTTAGGGAAAAGCCTACATCACAGTGACACTCTGTTATAACTGTAACTAAGTTTAGGGAAAAGCCTACATCACAGTGACACTCTGTTATAACTGTAACTAAGTTTACGGAAAAGCCTACATCACAGTGACACTCTGTTATAACTGAAACTAAGTTTAGGGAAAAGCCTACATCACAGTGACACTCTGTTATAACTGAAACTAAGTTTAGGGAAAAGCCTACATCACAGTGACACTCTGTTATAACTGTAACTAAGTTTAGGGAAAAGCCTACATCACAGCGACACTCAGTTATAACTGAAACTAAGTTTAGGGAAAAGCCTACATCACAGTGACACTCTGTTATGGCAGCAACTAAGTTTAGGGAAAAGCCTACATCACAGTGACACTCTGTTATAACTGTAACTAAGTTTAGGGAAAAGCCTACATCACAGTGACACTCTGTTATAACTGTAACTAAGTTTAGGGAAAAGCCTACATCACAGTGACACTCTGTTATAACTGTAACTAAGTTTAGGGAAAAGCCTACATCACAGTGACACTCTGTTATAACTGAAACTAAGTTTAGGGAAAAGCCTACATCACAGTGAGACTCTGTTATGGCTGCAACTAAGTTTAGGGAAAAGCCTACATCACAGTGACACTCTGTTATAACTGAAACTAAGTTTAGGGAAAAGCCTACATCACAGTGAGACTCTGTTATGGCTGCAACTAAGTTTAGGGAAAAGCCTACATCACAGTGACACTCTGTTATAACTGAAACTAAGTTTAGGGAAAAGCCTACATCACAGTAACACTCTGTTATAACTGAAACTAAGTTTAGGGAAAAGCCTACATCACAGTGAGACTCTGTTATGGCTGCAACTAAGTTTAGGGAAAAGCCTACATCACAGTGACACTCTGTTATAACTGTAACTAAGTTTAGGGAAAAGCCTACATCACAGTGACACTCTGTTATCGCTGCAACTAAGTTTAGGGAAAAGCCTACATCACAGTGACACTCTGTTATAACTGTAATTAAGTTTAGGGAAAAGCCTACATCACAGTGAGACTCTGTTATAACTGTAACTAAGTTTAGGGAAAAGCCTACATCACAGTGACACTCTGTTATAACTGTAACTAAGTTTAGGGAAAAGCCTACATCACAGTGACACTCTGTTATAACTGTAACTAAGTTTAGGGAAAAGCCTACATCACAGTGACACTCTGTTATAACTGTAACTAAGTTTAGGGAAAAACCTACATCACAGTGACACTCTGTTATAACTGAAACTAAGTTTAGAGAAAAGCCTACATCACAGTGACACTCTGTTATAACTGAAACTAAGTTTAGGGAAAAGCCTACATCACAGTGACACTCTGTTATGGCTGCAACTAAGTTTAGGGAAAAGCCTGCATCACAGTGACACTCTGTTATGGCTGCAACTAAGTTTAGGGAAAAGCCTACATCACAGTGACACTCTGTTATAACTGAAACTAAGTTTAGGGAAA
Source organism: Cetorhinus maximus (assembly GCF_964194155.1). NCBI lineage: Eukaryota > Metazoa > Chordata > Chondrichthyes > Lamniformes > Cetorhinidae > Cetorhinus > Cetorhinus maximus. The sequence continues at coordinate 34,623 of NW_027596632.1, forward strand.
AGCCAACATCACAGCGACACTCTGTTATAACTGTAACTAAGTTTAGGGAAAAGCCTACATCACAGTGACACTCTGTTATAACTGTAACTAAGTTTAGGGAAAAGCCTACATCACAGTGACACTCTGTTATAACTGTAACTAAGTTTAGGGAAAAGCCTACATCACAGTGACACTCTGTTATAACTGTAACTAAGTTTAGGGAAAAGCCTACATCACAGTGACACTCTGTTATAACTGTAACTAAGTTTAGGGAAAAGCCTACATCACAGTGACACTCTGTTATAACTGTAACTAAGTTTAGGGAAAAGCCTACATCACAGTGACACTCTGTTATAACTGTAACTAAGTTTAGGGAAAAGCCTACATCACAGTGACACTCTGTTATAACTGTAACTAAGTTTAGGGAAAAGCCTACATCACAGCGACACTCTGTTATAACTGTAACTAAGTTTAGGGAAAAGCCTACATCACAGTGACACTCTGTTATAACTGTAACTAAGTTTAGGGAAAAGCCTACATCACAGTGACACTCTGTTATAACTGTAACTAAGTTTAGGGAAAAACCGACATCACAGTGACACTCTGTTATAACTGTAACTAAGTTTAGGGAAAAGCCTACATCACAGTGACACTCTGTTATAACTGAAACTAAGTTTAGGGAAAAGCCTACATCACAGTGACACTCTGTTATGGCAGCAACTAAGTTTAGGGAAAAGCCTACATCACAGTGACACTCTGTTATAACTGAAACTAAGTTTAGGGAAAAGCCTACATCACAGTGACACTCTGTTATGCCTGCAACTAAGTTTAGGGAAAAGCCTACATCACAGTGACACTCTGTTATGGCTGTAACCAAGTTTAGGGAAAAGCCTACATCACAGTGACACTCTGTTATAACTGAAACTAAGTTTAGGGAAAAGCCTACATCACAGTGACACTCTGTTATAACTGAAACTAAGTTTAGGGAAAAGCCTACATCACAGTGAGACTCTGTTATGGCTGCAACTAAGTTTAGGGAAAAGCCTACATCACAGTGACACTCTGTTATAACTGAAACTAAGTTTAGGGAAAAGCCTACATCACAGTGACACTCTGTTATAACTGTAACTAAGTTTAGGGAAAAGCCTACATCACAGCGACACTCTGTTATAACTGTAACTAAGTTTAGGGAAAAGCCTACATCACAGTGACACTCTGTTATAACTGTAACTAAGTTTAGGGAAAAGCCTACATCACAGTGACACTCTGTTATAACTGTAACTAAGTTTAGGGAAAAGCCTACATCACAGTGACACTCTGTTATAACTGTAACTAAGTTTAGGGAAAAGCCTACATCACAGTGACACTCTGTTATAACTGTAACTAAGTTTAGGGAAAAGCCTACATCACAGTGACACTCTGTTATAACTGTAACTAAGTTTAGGGAAAAGCCTACATCACAGTGACACTCTGTTATAACTGTAACTAAGTTTAGGGAAAAACCTACATCACAGTGACACTCTGTTATAACTGAAACTAAGTTTAGGGAAAAGCCTACATCACAGTGACACTCTGTTATAACTGAAACTAAGTTTAGGGAAAAGCCTACATCACAGTGACACTCTGTTATGGCAGCAACTAAGTTTAGGGAAAAGCCTACATCACAGTGACACTCTGTTATAACTGAAACTAAGTTTAGGGAAAAGCCTACATCACAGTGACACTCTGTTATGGCTGCAACTAAGTTTAGGGAAAAGCCTACATCACAGTGACACTCTGTTATGGCTGCAACCAAGTTTAGGGAAAAGCCTACATCACAGTGACACTCTGTTATAACTGTAACTAAGTTTAGGGAAAAGCCTACATCACAGTGACACTCTGTTATAACTGTAACTAAGTTTAGGGAAAAGCCTACATCACAGTGACACTCTGTTATAACTGAAACTAAGTTTAGGGAAAAGCCTACATCACAGTGAGACTCTGTTATGGCTGCAACTAAGTTTAGGGAAAAGCCTACATCACAGTGACACTCTGTTATAACTGAAACTAAGTTTAGGGAAAAGCCTACATCACAGTGAGACTCTGTTATGGCTGCAACTAAGTTTAGGGAAAAGCCTACATCACAGTGACACTCTGTTATAACTGAAACTAAGTTTAGGGAAAAGCCTACATCACAGTAACACTCTGTTATAACTGAAACTAAGTTTAGGGAAAAGCCTACATCACAGTGAGACTCTGTTATGGCTGCAACTAAGTTTAGGGAAAAGCCTACATCACAGTGACACTCTGTTATAACTGTAACTAAGTTTAGGGAAAAGCCTACATCACAGTGACACTCTGTTATCGCTGCAACTAAGTTTAGGGAAAAGCCTACATCACAGTGACACTCTGTTATAACTGTAATTAAGTTTAGGGAAAAGCCTACATCACAGTGAGACTCTGTTATAACTGTAACTAAGTTTAGGGAAAAGCCTACATCACAGTGACACTCTGTTATAACTGTAACTAAGTTTAGGGAAAAGCCTACATCACAGTGACACTCTGTTATAACTGTAACTAAGTTTAGGGAAAAGCCTACATCACAGTGACACTCTGTTATAACTGTAACTAAGTTTAGGGAAAAACCTACATCACAGTGACACTCTGTTATAACTGAAACTAAGTTTAGAGAAAAGCCTACATCACAGTGACACTCTGTTATAACTGAAACTAAGTTTAGGGAAAAGCCTACATCACAGTGACACTCTGTTATGGCTGCAACTAAGTTTAGGGAAAAGCCTGCATCACAGTGACACTCTGTTATGGCTGCAACTAAGTTTAGGGAAAAGCCTACATCACAGTGACACTCTGTTATAACTGAAACTAAGTTTAGGGAAAAGCCAACATCACAGCGACACTCTGTTATAACTGTAACTAAGTTTAGGGAAAAGCCTACATCACAGTGACACTCTGTTATAACTGTAACTAAGTTTAGGGAAAAGCCTACATCACAGTGACACTCTGTTATAACTGTAACTAAGTTTAGGGAAAAGCCTACATCACAGTGACACTCTGTTATAACTGTAACTAAGTTTAGGGAAAAGCCTACATCACAGTGACACTCTGTTATAACTGTAACTAAGTTTAGGGAAAAGCCTACATCACAGTGACACTCTGTTATAACTGTAACTAAGTTTAGGGAAAAGCCTACATCACAGTGACACTCTGTTATAACTGTAACTAAGTTTAGGGAAAAGCCTACATCACAGTGACACTCTGTTATAACTGTAACTAAGTTTAGGGAAAAGCCTACATCACAGCGACACTCTGTTATAACTGTAACTAAGTTTAGGGAAAAGCCTACATCACAGTGACACTCTGTTATAACTGTAACTAAGTTTAGGGAAAAGCCTACATCACAGTGACACTCTGTTATAACTGTAACTAAGTTTAGGGAAAAACCGACATCACAGTGACACTCTGTTATAACTGTAACTAAGTTTAGGGAAAAGCCTACATCACAGTGACACTCTGTTATAACTGAAACTAAGTTTAGGGAAAAGCCAACATCACAGTGACACTCTGTTATGGCAGCAACTAAGTTTAGGGAAAAGCCTACATCACAGTGACACTCTGTTATAACTGAAACTAAGTTTAGGGAAAAGCCTACATCACAGTGACACTCTGTTATGCCTGCAACTAAGTTTAGGGAAAAGCCTACATCACAGTGACACTCTGTTATGGCTGTAACCAAGTTTAGGGAAAAGCCTACATCACAGTGACACTCTGTTATAACTGAAACTAAGTTTAGGGAAAAGCCTACATCACAGTGACACTCTGTTATAACTGAAACTAAGTTTAGGGAAAAGCCTACATCACAGTGAGACTCTGTTATGGCTGCAACTAAGTTTAGGGAAAAGCCTACATCACAGTGACACTCTGTTATAACTGAAACTAAGTTTAGGGAAAAGCCTACATCACAGTGACACTCTGTTATAACTGTAACTAAGTTTAGGGAAAAGCCTACATCACAGCGACACTCTGTTATAACTGTAACTAAGTTTAGGGAAAAGCCTACATCACAGTGACACTCTGTTATAACTGTAACTAAGTTTAGGGAAAAGCCTACATCACAGTGACACTCTGTTATAACTGTAACTAAGTTTAGGGAAAAGCCTACATCACAGTGACACTCTGTTATAACTGTAACTAAGTTTAGGGAAAAGCCTACATCACAGTGACACTCTGTTATAACTGTAACTAAGTTTAGGGAAAAGCCTACATCACAGTGACACTCTGTTATAACTGTAACTAAGTTTAGGGAAAAGCCTACATCACAGTGACACTCTGTTATAACTGTAACTAAGTTTAGGGAAAAACCTACATCACAGTGACACTCTGTTATAACTGAAACTAAGTTTAGGGAAAAGCCTACATCACAGTGACACTCTGTTATAACTGAAACTAAGTTTAGGGAAAAGCCTACATCACAGTGACACTCTGTTATGGCAGCAACTAAGTTTAGGGAAAAGCCTACATCACAGTGACACTCTGTTATAACTGAAACTAAGTTTAGGGAAAAGCCTACATCACAGTGACACTCTGTTATGGCTGCAACTAAGTTTAGGGAAAAGCCTACATCACAGTGACACTCTGTTATGGCTGCAACCAAGTTTAGGGAAAAGCCTACATCACAGTGACACTCTGTTATAACTGAAACTAAGTTTAGGGAAAAGCCTACATCACAGTGACACTCTGTTATAACTGAAACTAAGTTTAGGGAAAAGCCTACATCACAGTGAGACTCTGTTATGGCTGCAACTAAGTTTAGGGAAAAGCCTACATCACAGTGACACTCTGTTATAACTGAAACTAAGTTTAGGGAAAATCCTACATCACAGTGACACTCTGTTATAACTGTAACTAAGTTTAGGGAAAAGCCTACATCACAGCGACACTCTGTTATAACTGTAACTAAGTTTAGGGAAAAGGCTACATCACAGTGACACTCTGTTATAACTGTAACTAAGTTTAGGGAAAAGCCTACATCACAGTGACACTGTTATAACTGTAACTAAGTTTAGGGAAAAGCCTACATCACAGTGACACTCTGTTATAACTGTAACTAAGTTTAGGGAAAAGCCTACATCACAGTGACACTCTGTTATAACTGTAACTAAGTTTAGGGAAAAGCCTACATCACAGTGACACTCTGTTATAACTGTAACTAAGTTTAGGGAAAAGCCTACATCACAGTGACACTCTGTTATAACTGTAACTAAGTTTAGGGAAAAACCTACATCACAGTGACACTCTGTTATAACTGAAACTAAGTTTAGAGAAAAGCCTACATCACAGTGACACTCTGTTATAACTGAAACTAAGTTTAGGGAATAGCCTACATCACAGTGACACTCTGTTATGGCTGCAACTAAGTTTAGGGAAAAGCCTACATCACAGTGACACTCTGTTATGGCTGCAACTAAGTTTAGGGAAAAGCCTACATCACAGTGACACTCTGTTATAACTGAAACTAAGTTTAGGGAAAAGCCTACATCACAGTGACACTCTGTTATAACTGAAACTAAGTTTAGGTAAAAGCCTACATCACAGTGAGACTCTGTTATGGCTGCAACTAAGTTTAGGGAAAAGCCTACATCACAGTGACACTCTGTTATAACTGTAACTAAGTTTAGGGAAAAGCCTACATCACAGAGACACTCTGTTATGGCTGCAACTAAGTTTAGGCAAAAGCCTACATCACAGTGACACTCTGTTATGGCTGCAACGAAGTTTAGGGAAAAGCCTACATCACAGTGACACTCTGTTAAAACTGAAACTAAGTTTAGGGAAAAGCCTACATCACAGTGACACTCTGTTATAACTGAAACTAAGTTTAGGGAAAAGCCTACATCACAGTGACACTCTGTTATAACTGTAACTAAGTTTAGGGAAAAGCCTACATCACAGCGACACTCTGTTATAACTGAAACTAAGTTCAGGGAAAAGCCTACATCACAGTGACACTCTGTTATAACGGAAACTAAGTTTAGGGAAAAGCCTACATCACAGTGACACTCTGTTATAACTGTAACTAAGTTTAGGGAAAAGCCTACATCACAGTGACACTCTGTTATAACTGTAACTAAGTTTAGGGAAAAGCCTACATCACAGTGACACTCTGTTATAACTGTAACTAAGTTTAGGGAAAAGCCTACATCACAGTGACACTCTGTTATAACTGTAACTAAGTTTAGGGAAAAGCCTACATCACAGTGACACTCTGTTATAACTGTAACTAAGTTTACGGAAAAGCCTACATCACAGTGACACTCTGTTATAACTGAAACTAAGTTTAGGGAAAAGCCTACATCACAGTGACACTCTGTTATAACTGAAACTAAGTTTAGGGAAAAGCCTACATCACAGTGACACTCTGTTATAACTGTAACTAAGTTTAGGGAAAAGCCTACATCACAGCGACACTCAGTTATAACTGAAACTAAGTTTAGGGAAAAGCCTACATCACAGTGACACTCTGTTATGGCAGCAACTAAGTTTAGGGAAAAGCCTACATCACAGTGACACTCTGTTATAACTGTAACTAAGTTTAGGGAAAAGCCTACATCACAGTGACACTCTGTTATAACTGTAACTAAGTTTAGGGAAAAGCCTACATCACAGTGACACTCTGTTATAACTGTAACTAAGTTTAGGGAAAAGCCTACATCACAGTGACACTCTGTTATAACTGTAACTAAGTTTAGGGAAAAACCTACATCACAGTGACACTCTGTTATAACTGAAACTAAGTTTAGGGAAAAGCCTACATCACAGTGACACTCTGTTATAACTGAAACTAAGTTTAGGGAAAAGCCTACATCACAGTGACACTCTGTTATGGCAGCAACTAAGTTTAGGGAAAAGCCTACATCACAGTGACACTCTGTTATGGCTGCAACTAAGTTTAGGGAAAAGCCTACATCACAGTGACACTCTGTTATAACTGTAACTAAGTTTAGGGAAAAGACTACATCACAGAGACACTCTGTTATAACTGTAACAAAGTTGAGGGAAAATCATACATCACAGTAACACTCTCTTATAACTGAAACTAAGTTTAGGGAAAAGCCTACATCACAGTGACACTCTGTTATAACTGTAACTAAGTTTAGGGAAAAGCCTACATCACAGTGACACTCTGTTATAACTGTAACTAAGTTTAGGGAAAAGCCTACATCAGAGCGACACTCTGTTATAACTGTAACTAAGTTTAGGGAAAAGCCTACATCACAGTGACACTCTGTTATAACTCTAACAAAGTTTAGGGAAAAGCTTACATCACAGTGACACTCTGTTATAACTGTAACTAAGTTTAGGGAAAAGCCTACATCACAGTGACACTCTGTTATAACTGTAACTAAGTTTAGGGAAAAGCCTACATCACAGTGACACTCTGTTATGGCTGCAACTAAGTTTAGGGAAAAGCCTACATCACAGTGACACTCTGTTATGGCTGCAACTAAGTTTAGGAAAAAGCCTACATCACAGTGACACTCTGTTATAACTGAAACTAAGTTTAGGGAAAAGCCTACATCACAGTGACACTCTGTTATAACTGAAACTAAGTTTAGTGAAAAGCCTACATCACAGTGACACTCTGTTATGGCTGCAACTAAGTTTAGGGAAAAGCCTACATCGCAGTGACACTCTGTTATAACTCTAACTAAGTGTAGGGAAATGCCAACATCACAGTGACACTCTGTTATGGCTGCAACTAAGTTTAGGGAAAAGCCTACATCACAGTGACACTCTGTTTTGGCTGCAACTAAGTTTAGGGAAAAGCCTACATCACAGTGACACTCTGTTATGGCTGTAACTAAGTTTAGGGAAAAGCATACATCACAGTGACACTCTGTTATAACTGAAACTAAGTTTAGGGAAAAGCCTACATCACAGTGACACTCTGTTATAACTGTAACTAAGTTTAGGGAAAAGCCTACAGCACAGTGACACTCTGTTATAACTGTAACTAAGTTTAGGGAAAAGCCTACATCACAGTGAGACTCTGTTATAACTGAAACTAAGTTTAGGGAAAAGCCTACATCACAGTGACACTCTGTTATAACTGTAACTAAGTTTATGGAAAAGCCTACATCACAGTGAGACTCTGTTATAACTGAAACTAAGTTTAGGGAAAAGCCTACATCACAGTGACACTCTGTTATAACTGAAACTAAGTTTAGGGAAAAGCCTACATCACAGTGAGACTCTGTTATGGCTGCAACTAAGTTTAGGGAAAAGCCTACATCGCAGTGACACTCTGTTATAACTCTAACTAAGTGTAGGGAAATGCCTACATCACAGTGACACTCTGTTATGGCTGCAACTAAGTTTAGGGAAAAGCCTACATCACAGTGACACTCTGTTTTGGCTGGAACTAAGTTTAGGGAAAAGCCTACATCACAGTGACACTCTGTTATGGCTGTAACTAAGTTTAGGGAAAAGCCTACATCACAGTGACACTCTGTTATAACTGAAACTAAGTTTAGGGAAAAGCCTACATCACAGTGACACTCTGTTATAACTGTAACTAAGTTTAGGGAAAAGCCTACATCACAGTGACACTCTGTTATAACTGTAACTAAGTTTAGGGAAAAGCCTACATCACAGTGACACTCTGTTATAACTGTAACTAAGTTTATGGAAAAGCCTACATCACAGTGAGACTCTGTTATAACTGAAACTAAGTTTAGGGAAAAGCCTACATCACAGTAAGACTCTGTTATAACTGTAACTAAGTTTAGGGAAAAGCCTACATCACGGTGACACTCTGTTATAACTGTAACTAAGTTTAGAGAAAAGCCTACATCACAGTGACACTCTGTTATAACTGTAACTAAGTTTAGGGAAAAGCCTACATCACAGTGAGACTCTGTTATAACTGTAACTAGGTTTAGGGAAAAGCCTACATCACAGTGACACTCTGTTATAACTGAAACTAAGTTTAGGGAAAAGCCTACATCACAGTGACACTCTGTTATAACTGAAACTAAGTTTAGGGAAAAGCCTACATCACAGTGACACTCTGTTATGGCTGCAACTAAGTTTAGGGAAAAGCCTACATCACAGTGACACTCTGTTATAACTGAAACTAAGTTTAGGGAAAAGCCTACATCACAGTGACACTCTGTTATGGCTGCAACTAAGTTTAGGGAAAAGCCTACATCACAGTGACACTCTGTTATGGCTGTAACCAAGTTTAGGGAAAAGCCTACATCACAGTGACACTCTGTTATAACTGAAACTAAGTTTAGGGAAAAGCCTACATCACAGTGACACTCTGTTATAACTGAAACTAAGTTTAGGGAAAAGCCTACATCACAGTGAGACTCTGTTATGGCTGCAACTAAGTTTAGGGAAAAGCCTACATCACAGTGACACTCTGTTATAACTGAAACTAAGTTTAGGGAAAAGCCTACATCACAGTGACACTCTGTTATAACTGTAACTAAGTTTAGGGAAAAGCCTACATCACAGTGACACTCTGTTATAACTGTAACTAAGTTTAGGGAAAAGCCTACATCACAGTGACACTCTGTTATAACTGTAACTAAGTTTAGGGAAAAGCCTACATCACAGTGACACTCTGTTATAACTGTAACTAAGTTTACGGAAAAGCCTACATCACAGTGACACTCTGTTATAACTGAAACTAAGTTTAGGGAAAAGCCTACATCACAGTGACACTCTGTTATAACTGAAACTAAGTTTAGGGAAAAGCCTACATCACAGTGACACTCTGTTATAACTGTAACTAAGTTTAGGGAAAAGCCTACATCACAGCGACACTCAGTTATAGCTGAAACTAAGTTTAGGGAAAAGCCTACATCACAGTGACACTCTGTTATGGCAGCAACTAAGTTTAGGGAAAAGCCTACATCACAGTGACACTCTGTTATAACTGTAACTAAGTTTAGGGAAAAGCCTACATCACAGTGACACTCTGTTATAACTGTAACTAAGTTTAGGGAAAAGCCTACATCACAGTGACACTCTGTTATAACTGTAACTAAGTTTAGGGAAAAGCCTACATCACAGTGACACTCTGTTATAACTGTAACTAAGTTTAGGGAAAAACCTACATCACAGTGACACTCTGTTATAACTGAAACTAAGTTTAGGGAAAAGCCTACATCACAGTGACACTCTGTTATAACTGAAACTAAGTTTAGGGAAAAGCCTACATCACAGTGACACTCTGTTATGGCAGCAACTAAGTTTAGGGAAAAGCCTACATCACAGTGACACTCTGTTATGGCTGCAACTAAGTTTAGGGAAAAGCCTACATCACAGTGACACTCTGTTATAACTGTAACTAAGTTTAGGGAAAAGCCTACATCACAGAGACACTCTGTTATAACTGTAACAAAGTTTAGGGAAAAGCCTACATCACAGTGACACTCTGTTATAACTGAAACTAAGTTTAGGGAAAAGCCTACATCACAGTGAGACTCTGTTATGGCTGCAACTAAGTTTAGGGAAAAGCCTACATCACAGTGACACTCTGTTATAACTGTAACTAAGTTTAGGGAAAAGCCTACATCAGAGCGACACTCTGTTATAACTGTAACTAAGTTTAGGGAAAAGCCTACATCACAGTGACACTCTGTTATAACTGTAACTAAGTTTAGGGAAAAGCCTACATCACAGTGACACTCTGTTATAACTGTAACTAAGTTTAGGGAAAAGCCTACATCACAGTGACACTCTGTTATAACTGTAACTAAGTTTAGGGAAAAGCCTACATCACAGTGACACTCTGTTATGGCTGCAACTAAGTTTAGGGAAAAGCCTACATCACAGTGACACTCTGTTATGGCTGCAACTAAGTTTAGGAAAAAGCCTACATCACAATGACACTCTGTTATAACTGAAACTAAGTTTAGGGAAAAGCCTACATCACAGTGACACTCTGTTATAACTGAAACTAAGTTTAGTGAAAAGCCTACATCACAGTGACACTCTGTTATGGCTGCAACTAAGTTTAGGGAAAAGCCTACATCGCAGTGACACTCTGTTATAACTCTAACTAAGTGTAGGGAAATGCCTACATCACAGTGACACTCTGTTATGGCTGCAACTAAGTTTAGGGAAAAGCCTACATCACAGTGACACTCTGTTTTGGCTGCAACTAAGTTTAGGGAAAAGCCTACATCACAGTGACACTCTGTTATGGCTGTAACTAAGTTTAGGGAAAAGCCTACATCACAGTGACACTCTGTTATAACTGAAACTAAGTTTAGGGAAAAGCCTACATCACAGTGACACTCTGTTATAACTGTAACTAAGTTTAGGGAAAAGCCTACATCACAGTGACACTCTGTTATAACTGTAACTAAGTTTAGGGAAAAGCCTACATCACGGTGACACTCTGTTATAACTGTAACTAAGTTTAGGGAAAAGCCTACATCACAGTGACACTCTGTTATAACTGTAACTAAGTTTAGGGAAAAGCCTACATCACAGTGAGACTCTGTTATAACTGTAACTAGGTTTAGGGAAAAGCCTACATCACAGTGACACTCTGTTATAACTGAAACTAAGTTTAGGGAAAAGCCTACATCACAGTGACACTCTGTTATAACTGAAACTAAGTTTAGGGAAAAGCCTACATCACAGTGACACTCTGTTATGGCTGCAACTAAGTTTAGGGAAAAGCCTACATCACAGTGACACTCTGTTATAACTGTAACTAAGTTTAGGGAAAAGCCTACATCACAGTGACACTCTGTTATGGCTGCAACCAAGTTTAGGGAAAAGCCTACATCACAGTGACACTCTGTTATAACTGAAACTAAGTTTAGGGAAAAGCCTACATCACAGTGAGACTCTGTTATGGCTGCAAGTAAGTTTAGGGAAAAGCCGACATCACAGTACAACTCTGTTATAACTGTAACTAAGTTTAGGGAAAAGCCTACATCACAGTGACACTCTGTTATGGCTGCAACTAAGTTTAGGGAAAAGCCTACATCACAGTGACACTCTGTTTTGGCTGCAACTAAGTTTAGGGAAAAGCCTACATCACAGCGACACTCTGTTATGGCTGCAACTAAGTTTAGGGAAAAGCCTACATCACAGTGACACTCTGTTGTAACTGAAACTAAGTTTAGGGAAAAGCCTACATCACAGTGACACTCTGTTATAACTGTAACTAAGTTTAGGGAAAAGCCTACATCACAGTGACACTCTGTTATAACTGAAACTAAGTTTAGGGAAAAGCCTACATCACAGTGAGACTCTGTTATAGCTGAAACTAAGTTTAGGGAAAAGCCTACATCACAGTGACACTCTGTTATAACTGTAACTAAGTTTAGGGAAAAGCCTACATCACAGTGAGACTCTGTTATAACTGAAACTAAGTTTAGGGAAAAGCCTACATCACAGTGAGACTCTGTAATAACTGTAACTAAGTTTAGGGAAAAGCCTACATCACAGTGACACTCTGTTATAACTGTAACTAAGTTTAGGGAAAAGCCTACATCACAGTGACACTCTGTTATAACTGTAACTAAGTTTAGGCAAAAGCCTAAATCACAGTGACACTCTGTTATAACTGTAACTAAGTTTAGGGAAAAGCCTAAATCACAGTGACATCCTGTTATAACTGAAACTAAGTTTAGGGAAAAGCCTACATCACAGTGAGACTCTGTTATAACTGTAACTAAGTTTAGGGAAAAGCCGACATCACAGTGACACTCTGTTATAACTGTAACTAAGTTTAGGGAAAAGCCCACATCACAGTGACACTCTGTTATAACTGTAACTAAGTTTAGGGAAAAGCCTACATCACAGTGACACTCAGTTATAACTGAAACTATGTTTAGGGAAAAGCCAACATCACAGTGACACTCTGTTATAACTGAAACTAAGTTTAGGGAAAAGCCTACATCACAGTGACACTCTGTTATAACTGTAACTAAGTTTTGGGAAAAGCCTACATCACAGTGACACTCTGTTATAACTGAAACTAAGTTTAGGGAAAAGCCTACATCACAGTGACACTCTGTTATAACTGAAACTAAGTTTAGGGAAAAGCCTACATCACAGTGACACTCTGTTATAACTGAAACTAAGTTTAGGGAAAAGCCTACATCACAGTGACACTCTGTTATAACTGTAACTAAGTTTAGGGAAAAGCCTACATCACAGCGACACTCTGTTATAACTGAAACTAAGTTTAGGGAAAAGCCTACATCACAGTGACACTCTGTTATAACGGAAACTAAGTTTAGGGAAAAGCCTACATCACAGTGACACTCTGTTATAACTGTAACTAAGTTTAGGGAAAAGCCTACATCACAGTGACACTCTGTTATAACTGTAACTAAGTTTAGGGAAAAGCCTACATCACAGTGACACTCTGTTATAACTGTAACAAAGTTGAGGGAAAATCATACATCACAGTGACACTCTGTTATAACTGAAACTAAGTTTAGGGAAAAGCCTACATCACAGTGACACTCTGTTATAATTGTAACTAAGTTTAGGGAAAAGCCTACATCACAGTGATACTCTGTTATAACTGTAACTAAGTTTAGGGAAAAGCCTACATCACAGTGACACTCTGTTATAACTGAAACTAAGTTTAGGGAAAAGCCTACATCACAGTGACACTCTGTTATAACTGTAACTAAGTTTAGGGAAAAGCCTACATCACAGTGACACTCTGTTATAACTGTAACTAAGTTTAGGGAAAAGCCTACATCACAGTGAGACTCTGTTATAACTGAAACTAAGTTTAGGGAAAAGCCTACATCACAGTGACACTCTGTTATAACTGAAACTAAGTTTAGGGAAAAGCCTACATCACAGTGAGACTCTGTTATAACTGTAACTAGGTTTAGGGAAAAGCCTACATCACAGTGACACTCTGTTATAACTGAAACTAAGTTTAGGGAAAAGCCTACATCACAGTGACACTCTGTTATAACTGAAACTGAGTTTAGGGAAAAGCCTACATCACAGTGACACTCTGTTATGGCTGCAACTAAGTTTAGGGAAAAGCCTACATCACAGTGACACTCTGTTATGGCTGCAACCAAGTTTAGGGAAAAGCCTACATCACAGTGACACTCTGTTATAACTGAAACTAAGTTTAGGGAAAAGCCTACATCACAGTGAGACTCTGTTATGGCTGCAAGTAAGTTTAGGGAAAAGCCGACATCACAGTACAACTCTGTTATAACTGTAACTAAGTTTAGGGAAAAGCCTACATCACAGTGACACTCTGTTATGGCTGCAACTAAGTTTAGGGAAAAGCCTACATCACAGTGACACTCTGTTTTGGCTGCAACTAAGTTTAGGGAAAAGCCTACATCACAGCGACACTCTGTTATGGCTGCAACTAAGTTTAGGGAAAAGCCTACATCACAGTGACACTCTGTTATAACTGAAACTAAGTTTAGGGAAAAGCCTACATCACAGTGACACTCTGTTATAACTGTAACTAAGTTTAGGGAAAAGCCTACATGACAGTGACACTCTGTTATAACTGAAACTAAGTTTAGGGAAAAGCCTACATCACAGTGAGACTCTGTTATAACTGAAACTAAGTTTAGGGAAAAGCCTACATCACAGTGAGACTCTGTTATAACTGTAACTAAGTTTAGGGAAAAGCCTACATCACAGTGAGACTCTGTTATAACTGAAACTAAGTTTAGGGAAAAGCCTACATCACAGTGAGACTCTGTTATAACTGTAACTAAGTTTAGGGAAAAGCCTACATCACAGTGACACTCTGTTATAACTGTAACTAAGTTTAGGGAAAAGCCGACATCACAGTGACACTCTGTTATAACTGTAACTAAGTTTAGGGAAAAGCCTAAATCACAGTGACACTCTGTTATAACTGTAACTAAGTTTAGGGAAAAGCCTAAATCACAGTGACACCCTGTTATAACTGAAACTAAGTTTAGGGAAAAGCCTACATCACAGTGACACTCTGTTATAACTGTAACTAAGTTTAGGGAAAAGCCGACATCACAGTGACACTCTGTTATAACTGTAACTAAGTTTAGGGAAAAGCCTACATCACAGTGACACTCTGTTATAACTGAAACTACGTTTAGGGAAAAGCCAACATCACAGTGACACTCTGTTATAACTGAAACTAAGTTTAGGGAAAAGCCTACATCACAGTGACACTCTGTTATAACAGTAACTAAGTTTAGGGAAAAGCCTACATCACAGTGACACTCTGTTATAACTGAAACTAAGGTTAGGGAAAAGCCTACATCACAGTGACACTCTGTTATGGCTGCAACTAAGTTTAGGGAAAAGCCTACATCACAGTGACACTCTGTTATAACGGAAATTAAGTTTAGGGAAAAGCCTACATCACAGTGACACTCTGTTATAACTGAAACTAAGTTTAGGGAAAAGCCTACAGCACAGTGACACTCTGTTATAACTGAAACTAAGTTTAGGGAAAAGCCTACATCACAGTGACACTCTGTTATGGCTCCAACTAAGTTTAGGGAAAAGCCTACATCACAGTGACACTCTGTTATAACTGTAACTAAGTTTAGGGAAAAGCCTACATCACAGTGACACTCTGTTATGGCTGCAACTAAGTTTAGGGAAAAGCCTACATCACAGTGACACTCTGCTATAACGGAAATTAAGTTTAGGGAAAAGCCTACATCACAGTGACACTCTGTTATAACTGAAACTAAGTTTAGGGAAAAGCCTACAGCACAGTGACACTCTGTTATAACTGAAACTAAGTTTAGGGAAAAGCCTACATCACAGTGACACTCTGTTATGGCTCCAACTAAGTTTAGGGAAAAGCCTACATCACAGTGACACTCTGTTATAACTGTAACTAAGTTTAGGGAAAAGCCTACATCACAGTGACACTCTGTTATGGCTGCAACTAAGTTTAGGGAAAAGCCTACATCACAGTGACACTCTGTTATGGCTGTAAATAAGTTTAGGGAATAGTCTACATCACAGTGAGACTCTGTTTTGGCTGCAACTAAGTTTAGGGAAAAGCCTACATCACAGTGACACTCTGTTATAACTGAAACTACGTTTAGGGAAAAGCCGACATCACAGTGACACTCTGTTATAACTGAAACTAAGTTTATGGAAAAGCCTACATCACAGTGACACTCTGTTATAACTGAAACTAAGGTTAGGGAAAAGCCTACATCACAGTGACACTCTGTTATAGCTGTAACTATGTTTAGGGAAAAGCCTACATCACAGTGACACTCTGTTATAACTGTAACTAAGTTTAGGGAAAAGCCTACATCACAGTGACACTCTGTTATAACTGTAACTAAGTTTAGGAAAAGCCTACATCACATTGACACTCTGTTATAACTGTAACTAAGTTTAGGGAAAAGCCTACATCACAGTGACACTCTGTTATGTCTGTAACTAAGTTTAGGGAAAAGCCTACATCACAGTGACACTCTGTTATAACTGTAACTAAGTTTAGGGAAAAGCGAACATCACAGTGACACTCTGTTATAACTGAAACTAAGTTTAGGGAAAAGCCTACATCACAGTGACACTCTGTTATAACTGAAACTAAGATTAGGGAATACCCTACATCACAGTGACACTCTGTTATGGCTGTAACTAAGTATAGGGAATAGTCAACATCACAGTGAGACTCTGTTATGGCTGGAACCAAGTTTAGGGAAAAGCCTACATCACATTGACACTCTGTTATAACTGAAACTAAGTTTAGGGAAAAGCCTACATCACAGTGACACTATTATAACTGAAAGTAAGTTTAGGGAAAAGACTACATCACAGTGACACTCTGTTATAACTGAAACTAAGTTTAGGGAAAAGCCTACATCACAGTGACACTCTGTTATAACTGTAACTAAGTTTAGGGAAAAGCCTACATCACAATGACACTCTGTTATAACTGTAACTAAGTTTAGGGAAAAGCCTACATCACAGTGACACTCTCTTATAACTGTAACTACGTTTAGGGAAAAGCTACATCACAGTGACACTCTGTTATAACTGTAACTAATTTTAGGGAAAAGCCTACATCACAGTGACACTCTGTTATGGCTGTAAATAAGTTTAGGGAATAGTCTACATCACAGTGAGACTCTGTTATGGCTGTAACTGCGGTTAGGGAAAAGCCTACATCACAGTGACACTCTGTTATAACTGAAACTAAGTTTAGGGAAAAGCCTACATCACAGTGAGACTCTGTTATAACTGAAACTAAGTTTAGGGAAAAGCCTACATCACAGTGACACTCTGTTATGGCTGTAACTAAGTTTAGGGAATAGTCTACATCACAGTGAGACTCTGTTATGACTGTAACTAAGTTTAGGGAAAAGCCTACATCACAGTGACACTCTGTTATGGCTATAACTAAGTTTAGGGAATAGTCTACATCACAGTGAGACTCTGTTATAACTGTAACTAAGTTTAGGGAAAAGATAAATCACAGTGACACTCTGTTATAACTGTAACTAAGTTTAGGGAAAAGCCTACATCACAGTGACACTCTGTTATGGCTGTAAATAAGTTTAGGGAATAGTCTAAATCACAGTGACACTCTGTTATGGCTGTAACTAAGCTTAGGGAAAAGCCTAGATCACAGTGACACTCTGTTATGGCTGTAACTAAGTTTAGAGAATAGTCTACATCACAGTGACACTCTGTTATGGCTGTAACTAAGTTTAGGGAAAAGCCTACATCACAGTGACACTCTATTATAACTGTAACTAAGTTTAGGGAAAAGCCTACATCACAGTGACACTCTGTTATAACTGAAACTAAGTTTAGGGAAAAGCCTACATCACAGTGACACTCTGTTATTGCTATAACTAAGTTTAGGGAAAAGCCTACATCACAGTGACACTCTGTTATAACTGTAACTAAGTTTAGGGAAAAGTCTAAATCACAGTGACACTCTGTTATAACTGTAACTAAGTTTAGGGAATAGCCGACATCACAGTGACACTCTGTTATGGCTGTAACTAAGTTTAGGGAAAAGCCTACATCACAGTGACACTCTGTTATGGCTGTAACTAAGTTTAGGGAATAGTCTACATCACAGTGAGACTCTGTTATGGCTGTAACAAAGCTTAGGGAAAAGCCTACATCACAGTGACACTCTGTTATGGCTGTAAAAAAGTTTAGGGAAAAGCCTACATCACAGTGACACTCTGTTATAACTGAAACTTAGTTTAGGGAAAAGCCAACATCACAGCGACACTCTGTTATGGCTGTAACTAAGTTTAGGGAAAAGACTACATCACAGAGACACTCTGTTATAACTGAAACTAAGTTCAGTGAAAATCCTACATCACAGTGACACTCTGTTATAACTGAAACTAAGTTTAGGGAAAAGCCTACATCACAGTGACACTCTGTTATTGCTGTAACTAAGTTTAGGGAAAAGCCTACATCACAATGACACTCTGTTATAACTGTAACTAAGTTTAGGGAAAAGCCGACATCACAGTGACACTCCGTTATAACTGTAACTAAGTTTAGGGAAAAGCCTACATCACAGTGACACTCTGTTATAACTGTAACTAAGTTTAGGAAAAGCCTACATCACATTGACACTCTGTTATAACTGTAACTAAGTTTAGGGAAAAGCCTACATCACAGTGACACTCTGTTATGGCTGTAACTAAGTTTAGGGAAAAGCCTACATCACAGTGACACTCTGTTATAACTGTAACTAAGTTTAGGGAATAGCCTACATCACAGTGACACTCTGTTATGGCTGTAACTAAGTTTAGGGAATAGTCTACATCACAGTGAGACTCTGTTATGGCTGTAACTAAGTTTAGGGAAAAGCCTACATCACATTGACACTCTGTTATAACTGAAACTAAGTTTAGGGAAAAGCCTACATCACAGTGACACTATTATAACTGAAAGTAAGTTTAGGGAAAAGCCTACATCACAGTGACACTCTGTTATGGCTGTAACTAAGTTTAGGGAAAAGCCAACATCACAATGACACTCTGTTATAACTGTAACTAAGTTTAGGGAAAAGCCTACATCACAGTGACACTCTCTTATAACTGTAACTACGTTTAGGGAAAAGCTACATCACAGTGACACTCTGTTATAACTGTAACTAAGTTTAGGGAAAAGCCAACATCACAGTGACACTCTGTTATGGCTGTAAATAAGTTTAGGGAATAGTCTACATCACAGTGAGACTCTGTTATGGCTGTAACAGCGTTTAGGGAAAAGCCTACATCACAGTGACACTCTGTTATAACTGAAACTAAGTTTAGGGAAAAGCCTACATCACAGTGACACTCTGTTATAACTGAAACTAAGTTTAGGGAAAAGCCTACATCACAGTGTCACTCTGTTATTACTGTAACTAAGTTTAGGGAAAAGCCTACATCACAGTGACACTCTGTTATAACTGAAACTAAGTTTAGGGAAAAGCCTACATCACAGTGACACTCTGTTATAACTGTAACTAAGTTTAGGGAAAAGCCTACATCACAATGACACTCTGTTATGGCTGTAACTAAGTTTAGGGAATAGTCTACATCACAGTGAGACTCTGTTATGGCTGTAACTAAGTTTAGGGAAAAGCCTACATCACAGTGACACTCTGTTATAGCTGTAACTATGTTTAGGGAAAAGCCTACATCACAGTGACACTCTGTTATAACTGTAACTAAGTTTAGGGAAAAGCCTACATCACAGTGACACTCTGTTATGGCTGTAACTAAGTTTAGGGAAAAGCCTACATCACAGTGACACTCTGTTATAGCTGTAACTATGTATAGGGAAAAGCCTACATCACAGTGACACTCTGTTATAACTGTAACTAAGTTTAGGGAAAAACCTACATCACAGTGACACTCTGTTATAACTGTAACTAAGTTTAGGGAAAAGCTACATCACAGTGACACTCTGTTATAACTGTAACTAAGTTTAGGGAAAAGCCTACATCACAGTGACACTCTGTTATAACTGAAACTAAGTTTAGGGAAAAGCCTACATCACAGTGACACTCTGTTATTGCTGTAACTAAGTTTAGGGAAAAGTCTACATCACAGTGACACTCTGTTATAACTGTAACTAAGTTTAGGGAATAGCCTACATCACAGTGACACTCTGTTATGGCTGTAACTAAGCTTAGGGAAAAGCCTACATCACAGTGACACTCTGTTATGGCTGTAACTAAGTTTAGGGAAAAGCCTACATCACACTGACAATCTGTTATAACTGTAACTAAGTTTAGGGAAAAGCCTACATCACAGTGACACTCTGTTATGGCTGTAACTAAGTTTAGGGAAAAGCCTACATCACAGTCACACTCTGTTATAACTGTAACTAAGTTTAGAGAAAAGCCTACATCACAGTGACACTCTGTTATAACTGTAACTAAGTTTAGGGAAAAGACTACATCACAGTGACACTCTGTTATAACTGTAACTAAGTTTAGGGAATAGCCTACATCACAGTGACATTCTGTTATAACTGTAACTAAGTTTAGGGAATAGCCTACATCACAGTGACACTCTGTTATGGCTGTAACTAAGTTTAGGGAAAAGCCTACATCACAGTGACACTCTGTTATGGCTGTAACTAAGTTTAGGGAATAGTCTACATCACAGTGACACTCTGTTATGGCTGTAACTAAGTTTAGGGAAAAGCCTACATCACAGTGACACTCTGTTATAACTGAAACTAAGTTTAGGGAAAAGCCTACATCACAGTGACACTATCATAACTGAAAGTAAGTTTAGGGAAAAGCCTAAATCACAGTGACACTCTGTTATAACTTTAACTAAGTTTAGGGAAAAGCCTACATCACAGTGAGACTCTGCTTTGGCTGTAACTAAGTTTAGGGAAAAGCCTACATCACAGTGACACTATCATAACTGAAAGTAAGTTTAGGGAAAAGCCTAAATCACAGTGACACTCTGTTATAACTGTAACTAAGTTTAGGGAATAGCCTACATCACAGTGACACTCTGTTATGGCTGTAACTAAGCTTAGGGATAAGCCTACATCACAGTGACACTCTGTTATAACTGAAACTAAGTTTAGGGAAAATCCTACATCACAGTGACACTCTGTAATTGCTGTAACTATGTTTAGGGAAAAGCCTACATCACAGTGACACTCTGTTATAACTGTAACTAAGTTTAGGGAAAAGCCTACATCACAGCGACACTCTGTTATGGCTGTAACTAAGTTTAGGGAAAAGCCTACATCACAGTGACACTCTGTTATAACTGTAACTAAGTTTAGGGAAAAGCCTACATCACAGTGACACTCTGTTATAACTGAAACTAAGTTTAGGGAAAAGCCTACATCACAGTGACACTCTGTTATAACTGTAAATAAGTTTAGGGAAAAGCCTACATCACAGTGACACTCTGTTATATCTGAAACTAGGTTTAGGGAAAAGCCTACATCACAGTGACACTCTGTTATAACTGTAACAAAGTTTAGGGAATAGTCTACATCACAGTGACACTCTGTTATGGCTGTAACTAAGGTTAGGGAAAAGCCTAGATCACCGTGACACTCTGTTATGGCTGTAAATAAGTTTAGGGAATAGTCTACATCACAGTGAGACTCTGTTATGGCTGTAACTAAGTATAGGGAAAAGCTACATCACAGTGACACTCTGTTATGGCTGTAAATAAGTTTAGGTAATAGTCTACATCTCAGTGACACTCTGTTATAACTGTAACTAAGTTTAGGGAAAAGCTACATCACAGTGACACTCTGTTATGGCTGTAAATAAGTTTAGGGAATAGTCTACATCACAATGAGACTCTGTTATAACTGTAACTAAGTTTAGGGAAAAGATACATCACAGTGACACTCTGTTATAACTGTAACTAAGTTTAGGGAAAAGCCTACATCACAGTGACACTCTGTTATGGCTGTAAATAAGTTTAGGGAATAGTCTACATCACAGTGACACTCTGTTATGGCTGTAACTAAGCTTAGGGAAAAGCCTACATCACAGTGACACTCTATTATAACTGAAACTAAGTTTAGGGAAAAGCCTACATCACAGTGACACTCTGTTATGGCTGTAACTAAGTTTAGAGAATAGTCTACATCACAGTGACACTCTGTTATGGCTGTAACTAAGTTTAGGGAAAAGCCTACATCACAGTGACACTCTGTTATAACTGTAACTAAGTTTAGGGAAAAGCCTACATCACAGTGACACTCTGTTATGTCTGTAACTAAGTTTAGAGAATAGTCTACATCACAGTGACACTCTGTTATGGCTGTAACTAAGTTTAGGGAAAAGCCTACATCACAGTGACACTCTATTATAACTGAAACTAAGTTTAGGGAAAAGCCTACATCACAGTGACACTCTGTTATAACTGAAACTAAGTTTAGGGAAAAGCCTACATCACAGTGACACTCTGTTATTGCTATAACTAAGTTTAGGGAAAAGCCTACATCACAGTGACACTCTGTTATTGCTGTAACTAAGTTTAGGGAAAAGTCTACATCACAGTGACACTCTGTTATAACTGTAACTAAGTTTAGGGAATAGCCAATATCACAGTGACACTCTGTTATGGCTGTAACTAAGTTTAGGGAAAAGCCTACATCACAGTGACACTCTGTTATAACTGAAACTAAGTTTAGGGAAAAGCCTACATCACAGTGACACTCTGTTATTGCTGTAACTAAGTTTAGGGAAAAGCCTACATCACAGTGACACTCTGTTATAACTGTAACTAAGTTTAGGGAATAGACTACATCACAGTGACACTCTGTTTTGGCTGTAACTAAGCTTAGGGAAAAGCCTACATCACAGTGACACTCTGTTATGGCTGTAACTAAGTTTAGGGAATAGTCTACATCACAGTGAGACTCTGTTATGGCTGTAACTAATTTTAGGGAAAAGCCTACATCACAGTGACACTCTGTTATAACTGAAACTAAGTTTAGGGAAAAGCCTACATCACAGTGACACTCTGTTATAGCTGTAACTATGTTTAGGGAAAAGCCAACATCACAGTGACACTCTGTTATAACTGTAACTAAGTTTAGGGAAAAGCCTACATCACAGTGACACTCTGTTATAACTGTAACTAAGTTTAGGGAAAAGCTACATCACAGTGACACTCTGTTATAACTGTAACTAAGTTTCGGGAAAAGCCTACATCACAGTGACACTCTGTTATAACTGAAACTAAGTTTAGGGAAAAGCCTACATCACAGTGACACTCTGTTATTGCTGTAACTAAGTTTAGGGAAAAGTCTACATCACAGTGACACTCTGTTATAACTGTAACTAAGTTTAGGGAATAGCCTACATCACAGTGACACTCTGTTATGGCTGTAACTAAGCTTAGGGAAAAGCCTACATCACAGTGACACTCTGTTATGGCTGTAACTAAGTTTAGGGAAAAGCCTACATCACATTGACACTCTGTTATAACTGAAACTAAGTTTAGGGAAAAGCCTACATCACAGTGACACTCTGTTATGGCTGTAACTAAGTTTAGGGAAAAGCCTACATCACAGTGACACTCTGTTATAACTGTAACTAAGTTTAGGCAAAAGCCTACATCACAGTGACACTCTGTTATAGCTGTAACTATGTTTAGGGAAAAGCCTACATCACAGTGACACTCTGTTATAACTGTAACTAAGTTTAGGGAAAAGCCTACATCACAGTGACACTCTGTTATAACTGTAACTAAGTTTAGGGAAAAGCTACATCACAGTGACACTCTGTTATAACTGTAACTAAGTTTCGGGAAAAGCCTACATCACAGTGACACTCTGTTATAACTGAAACTAAGTTTAGGGAAAAGCCTACATCACAGTGACACTCTGTTATTGCTGTAACTAAGTTTAGGGAAAAGTCTACATCACAGTGACACTCTGTTATAACTGTAACTAAGTTTAGGGAATAGCCTACATCACAGTGACACTCTGTTATGGCTGTAACTAAGTTTAGGGAAAAGCCTACATCACAGTGACACTCTGTTATGGCTGTAACTAAGTTTAGGGAAAAGCCTACATCACAGTGACACTCTGTTATGGCTGTAACTAAGTTTAGGGAAAAGCCTACATCACAGTGACACTCTGTTATAACTGTAACTAAGTTTAGGGAAAAGCCTACATCACAGTGACACTCTGTTATAACTGTAACTAAGTTTAGGGAAAAGCCTACATCACAGTGACACTATGTTATGGCTGTAACTAAGTTTAGGGAATAGCCTACATCACAGTGACACTCTGTTATGGCTGTAACTAAGTTTAGGGAAAAGCCTACATCACAGTGACACTCTGTTATGGCTGTAACTAAGTTTAGGGAATAGTCTACATCACAGTGAGACTCTGTTATGGCTGTAACTAAGTTTAGGGAAAAGGCTACATCACAGTGACACTCTGTTATAACTGAAACTAAGTTTAGGGAAAAGCCTACATCACAGTGACACTATCATAACTGAAAGTAAGTTTAGGGAAAAGCCTAAATCACAGTGACACTCTGTTATAACTGTAACTAAGTTTAGGGAAAAGCCTACATCACAGTGACACTCTGTTATTGCTGTAACTAAGTTTAGGGAAAAGTCTACATCACAGTGACACTCTGTTATAACTGTAACTAAGTTTAGGGAATAGCCTACATCACAGTGACACTCTGTTATGGCTGTAACTAAGCTTAGGGATAAGCCTACATCACAGTGACACTCTGTTATAACTGAAACTAAGTTTAGGGAAAAGCCTACATCACAGTGACACTCTGTTATGGCTGTAACTAAGTTTAGGGAATAGTCTACATCACAGTGACACTCTGTTATGGCTGTAACTAAGTTTAGGGAAAAGCCTACATCACAGTGACACTCTGTTATAACTGAAACTAAGTTTAGGGAAAAGCCTACATCACAGTGACACTATCATAACTGAAAGTAAGTATAGGGAAAAGCCTAAATCACAGTGACACTCTGTTATAACTTTAACTAAGTTTAGGGAAAAGCCTACATCACAGTGACACTCTGTTATAACTGTAACTAAGTTTAGGGAATAGCCTACATCACAGTGACACTCTGTTATGGCTGTAACTAAGCTTAGGGATAAGCCTACATCACAGTGACACTCTGTTATAACTGAAACTAAGTTTAGGGAAAATCCTACATCACAGTGACACTCTGTAATTGCTGTAACTATGTTTAGGGAAAAGCCTACATCACAGTGACACTCTGTTATAACTGTAACTAAGTTTAGGGAAAAGCCTACATCACAGCGACACTCTGTTATGGCTGTAACTAAGTTTAGGGAAAAGCCTACATCACAGTGACACTCTGTTATAACTGTAACTAAGTTTAGGGAAAAGCCTACATCACAGTGACACTCTGTTATAACTGAAACTAAGTTTAGGGAAAAGCCTACATCACAGTGACACTCTGTTATAACTGTAAATAAGTTTAGGGAAAAGCCTACATCACAGTGACACTCTGTTATATCTGAAACTAGGTTTAGGGAAAAGCCTACATCACAGTGACACTCTGTTATAACTGTAACAAAGTTTAGGGAATAGTCTACATCACAGTGACACTCTGTTATGGCTGTAACTAAGGTTAGGGAAAAGCCTAGATCACCGTGACACTCTGTTATGGCTGTAAATAAGTTTAGGGAATAGTCTACATCACAGTGAGACTCTGTTATGGCTGTAACTAAGTATAGGGAAAAGCTACATCACAGTGACACTCTGTTATGGCTGTAAATAAGTTTAGGTAATAGTCTACATCTCAGTGACACTCTGTTATAACTGTAACTAAGTTTAGGGAAAAGCTACATCACAGTGACACTCTGTTATGGCTGTAAATAAGTTTAGGGAATAGTCTACATCACAATGAGACTCTGTTATAACTGTAACTAAGTTTAGGGAAAAGATACATCACAGTGACACTCTGTTATAACTGTAACTAAGTTTAGGGAAAAGCCTACATCACAGTGACACTCTGTTATGGCTGTAAATAAGTTTAGGGAATAGTCTACATCACAGTGACACTCTGTTATGGCTGTAACTAAGCTTAGGGAAAAGCCTACATCACAGTGACACTCTATTATAACTGAAACTAAGTTTAGGGAAAAGCCTACATCACAGTGACACTCTGTTATGGCTGTAACTAAGTTTAGAGAATAGTCTACATCACAGTGACACTCTGTTATGGCTGTAACTAAGTTTAGGGAAAAGCCTACATCACAGTGACACTCTGTTATAACTGTAACTAAGTTTAGGGAAAAGCCTACATCACAGTGACACTCTGTTATGGCTGTAACTAAGTTTAGAGAATAGTCTACATCACAGTGACACTCTGTTATGGCTGTAACTAAGTTTAGGGAAAAGCCTACATCACAGTGACACTCTATTATAACTGAAACTAAGTTTAGGGAAAAGCCTACATCACAGTGACACTCTGTTATAACTGAAACTAAGTTTAGGGAAAAGCCTACATCACAGTGACACTCTGTTATTGCTATAACTAAGTTTAGGGAAAAGCCTACATCACAGTGACACTCTGTTATTGCTGTAACTAAGTTTAGGGAAAAGTCTACATCACAGTGACACTCTGTTATAACTGTAACTAAGTTTAGGGAATAGCCAATATCACAGTGACACTCTGTTATGGCTGTAACTAAGTTTAGGGAAAAGCCTACATCACAGTGACACTCTGTTATAACTGAAACTAAGTTTAGGGAAAAGCCTACATCACAGTAACACTCTGTTATTGCTGTAACTAAGTTTAGGGAAAAGCCTACATCACAGTGACACTCTGTTATAACTGTAACTAAGCTTAGGGAAAAGCCTACATCACAGTGACACTCTGTTATGGCTGTAACTAAGTTTAGGGAATAGTCTACATCACAGTGAGACTCTGTTATGGCTGTAACTAATTTTAGGGAAAAGCCTACATCACAGTGACACTCTGTTATAACTGAAACTAAGTTTAGGGAAAAGCCTACATCACAGTGACACTCTGTTATAGCTGTAACTATGTTTAGGGAAAAGCCAACATCACAGTGACACTCTGTTATAACTGTAACTAAGTTTAGGGAAAAGCCTACATCACAGTGACACTCTGTTATAACTGTAACTAAGTTTAGGGAAAAGCTACATCACAGTGACACTCTGTTATAACTGTAACTAAGTTTCGGGAAAAGCCTACATCACAGTGACACTCTGTTATAACTGAAACTAAGTTTAGGGAAAAGCCTACATCACAGTGACACTCTGTTATTGCTGTAACTAAGTTTAGGGAAAAGTCTACATCACAGTGACACTCTGTTATAACTGTAACTAAGTTTAGGGAGTAGCCTACATCACAGTGACACTCTGTTATGGCTGTAACTAAGCTTAGGGAAAAGCCTACATCACAGTGACACTCTGTTATGGCTGTAACTAAGTTTAGGGAAAAGCCTACATCACATTGACACTCTGTTATAACTGAAACTAAGTTTAGGGAAAAGCCTACATCACAGTGACACTCTGTTATGGCTGTAACTAAGTTTAGGGAAAAGCCTACATCACAGTGACACTCTGTTATAACTGTAACTAAGTTTAGGCAAAAGCCTACATCACAGTGACACTCTGTTATAGCTGTAACTATGTTTAGGGAAAAGCCTACATCACAGTGACACTCTGTTATAACTGTAACTAAGTTTAGGGAAAAGCCTACATCACAGTGACACTCTGTTATAACTGTAACTAAGTTTAGGGAAAAGCTACATCACAGTGACACTCTGTTATAACTGTAACTAAGTTTCGGGAAAAGCCTACATCACAGTGACACTCTGTTATAACTGAAACTAAGTTTAGGGAAAAGCCTACATCACAGTGACACTCTGTTATTGCTGTAACTAAGTTTAGGGAAAAGTCTACATCACAGTGACACTCTGTTATAACTGTAACTAAGTTTAGGGAATAGCCTACATCACAGTGACACTCTGTTATGGCTGTAACTAAGTTTAGGGAAAAGCCTACATCACAGTGACACTCTGTTATGGCTGTAACTAAGTTTAGGGAAAAGCCTACATCACAGTGACACTCTGTTATGGCTGTAACTAAGTTTAGGGAAAAGCCTACATCACAGTGACACTCTGTTATAACTGTAACTAAGTTTAGGGAAAAGCCTACATCACAGTGACACTCTGTTATAACTGTAACTAAGTTTAGGGAAAAGCCTACATCACAGTGACACTATGTTATGGCTGTAACTAAGTTTAGGGAATAGCCTACATCACAGTGACACTCTGTTATGGCTGTAACTAAGTTTAGGGAAAAGCCTACATCACAGTGACACTCTGTTATGGCTGTAACTAAGTTTAGGGAATAGTCTACATCACAGTGAGACTCTGTTATGGCTGTAACTAAGTTTAGGGAAAAGCCTACATCACAGTGACACTCTGTTATAACTGAAACTAAGTTTAGGGAAAAGCCTACATCACAGTGACACTATCATAACTGAAAGTAAGTTTAGGGAAAAGCCTAAATCACAGTGACACTCTGTTATAACTGTAACTAAGTTTAGGGAAAAGCCTACATCACAGTGACACTCTGTTATTGCTGTAACTAAGTTTAGGGAAAAGTCTACATCACAGTGACACTCTGTTATAACTGTAACTAAGTTTAGGGAATAGCCTACATCACAGTGACACTCTGTTATGGCTGTAACTAAGCTTAGGGATAAGCCTACATCACAGTGACACTCTGTTATAACTGAAACTAAGTTTAGGGAAAATCCTACATCACAGTGACACTCTGTAATTGCTGTAACTATGTTTAGGGAAAAGCACACATCACAGTGACACTCTGTTATAACTGTAACTAAGTTTAGGGAAAAGCCTACATCACAGCGACACTCTGTTATGGCTCTAACTAAGTTTAGGGAAAAGCCTACATCACAGTGACACTCTGCTATAACTGTAACTAAGTTTAGGGAAAAGACTACATCACAGTGACACTCTGTTATAACTGAAACTAAGTTTAGGGAAAAGCCTACATCACAGTGACACTCTGTTATAACTGTAAATAAGTTTAGGGAAAAGCCTACATCACAGTGACACTCTGTTATATCTGAAACTAGGTTTAGGGAAAAGCCTACAACACAGTGACACTCTGTTATAACTGTAACTAAGTTTAGGGAATAGTCTACATCACAGTGACACTCTGTTATGGCTGTAACTAAGGTTAGGGAAAAGCCTAGATCACAGTGACACTCTGTTATGGCTGTAACTAAGTTTAGGGAATAGTCTACATCACAGTGAGACTCTGTTATGGCTGTAACTAAGTTTAGGGAAAAGCTACATCACAGTGACACTCTGTTATGGCTGTAAATAAGTTTAGGTAATAGTCTACATCTCAGTGACACTCTGTTATAACTGTAACTAAGTTTAGGGAAAAGCTACATCACAGTGACACTCTGTTATGGCTGTAAATAAGTTTAGGGAATAGTCAACATCACAGTGAGACTCTGTTATAACTGTAACTAAGTTTAGGGAAAAGATACATCACAGTGACACTCTGTTATAACTGTAACTAAGTTTAGGGAAAAGCCTACATCACAGTGACACTCTGTTATGGCTGTAAATAAGTTTAGGGAATAGTCTACATCACAGTGACACTCTGTTATGGCTGTAACTAAGCTTAGGGAAAAGCCTAGATCACAGTGACACTCTGTTATGGCTGTAACTAAGTTTAGAGAATAGTCTACATTGCAGTGACACTCTGTTATGGCTGTAACTAAGTTTAGGGAAAAGCCTACATCACAGTGACACTCTATTATAACTGAAACTAAGTTTAGGGAAAAGCCTACATCACAGTGACACTCTGTTATAACTGAAACTAAGTTTAGGGAAAAGCCTACATCACAGTGACACTCTGTTATTGCTATAACTAAGTTTAGGGAAAAGCCTACATCACAGTGACACTCTGTTATAACTGTAACTAAGTTTAGGGAAAAGTCTACATCACAGTGACACTCTGTTATAACTGTAACTAAGTTTAGGGAATAGCCTATATCACAGTGACACTCTGTTATGGCTGTAACTAAGCTTAGGGAAAAGCCTACATCACAGTGACACTCTGTTATGGCTGTAACTAAGTTTAGGGAAAAGCCTATGTCACAGCGACACTCTGTTATGGCTCTAACTAAGTTTAGGGAAAAGCCTACATCACAGTGACACTCTGTTATAACTGTAACTAAGTTTGGGGAAAAGCCTACATCACAGCGACACTCTGTTATAACTGTAACTAAGTTTAGGGAAAAGCCTACATCACAGTGACACTCTGTTATGGCTGTAACTAAGTTTAGGGAAAAGCCAACATCACAGTGACACTCTGTTATTACTGTAACTAAGTTTAGGGAAAAGACTACATCACAGTGACACTCTGTTATAACTGAAACTAAGTTTAGGGAAAAGCCTACATCACAGTGACACTCTGTTATTGCTGTAACTAAGTTTAGGGAAAAGCCTACATCACAGTGACACTCTGTTATAACTGTAACTAAGTTTAGGGAATAGACTACATCACAGTGTCACTCTGTTATGGCTGTAACTAAGCTTAGGGAAAAGCCTACATCACAGTGACACTCTGTTATGGCTGTAACTAAGTTTAGGGAATAGTCTACATCACAGTGAGACTCTGTTATGGCTGTAACTAATTTTAGGGAAAAGCCTACATCACAGTGGCACTCTGTTATAACTGAAACTAAGTTTAGGGAAAAGCCTACATCACAGTGACACTCTGTTATAACTGTAACTAAGTTTAGGGAAAAGCAACATCACAGTGACACTCTGTTATAACTGTAACTAAGTTTCGGGAAAAGCCTACATCACAGTGACACTCTGTTATAACTGAAACTAAGTTTAGGGAAAAGCCTACATCAAAGTGACACTCTGTTATTGCTGTAACTAAGTTCAGGGAAAAGTCTACATCACAGTGACACTCTGTAATAACTGTAACTAAGTTTAGGGGATAGCCGACATCACAGTGACACTCTGTTATGGGTGTAACTAAGCTTAGGGAAAAGCCTACATCACAGTGACACTCTGTTATGGCTGTAACTAAGTTTAGGGAAAAGCCTACATCACATTGACACTCTGTTATAACTGAAACTAAGTTTAGGGAAAAGCCTACATCACAGTGACACTCTGTTATGGCTGTAACTAAGTTTAGGGAAAAGTCTACATCACAGTGACACTCTGTTATAACTGTAACTAAGTTTAGGGAATAGCCTACATCACAGTGACACTCTGTTATGGCTGTAACTAAGTTTAGGGAAAAGCCTACATCACATTGACACTCTGTTATGGCTGTAACTAAGTTTAGGGAAAAGCCTACATCACAGTGACACTCTGTTATGGCTGTAACTAAGTTTAGGGAAAAGCCTACATCACAGTGACACTCTGTTATAACTGTAACTAAGTTTAGGGAAAAGCCTACATCACAGTGACACTCTGTTATAACTGTAACTAAGTTTAGGGAAAAGCCTACATCACAGTGACACTATGTTATGGCTGTAACTAAGTTTAGGGAATAGCCTACATCACAGTGACACTCTGTTATGGCTGTAACTAAGTTTAGGGAAAAGCCTACATCACAGTGACACTCTGTTATGGCTGTAACTAAGTTTAGGGAATAGTCTACATCACAGTGAGACTCTGTTATGGCTGTAACTAAGTTTAGGGAAAAGCCTACATCACAGTGACACTCTGTTATAACTGAAACTAAGTTTAGGGAAAAGCCTACATCACAGTGACACTATCATAACTGAAAGTAAGTTTAGGGAAAAGCCTAAATCACAGTGACACTCTGTTATAACTGTAACTAAGTTTAGGGAAAAGCCTACATCACAGTGACACTCTGTTATTGCTGTAACTAAGTTTAGGGAAAAGTCTACATCACAGTGACACTCTGTTATAACTGTAACTAAGTTTAGGGAATAGCCTACATCACAGTGACACTCTGTTATGGCTGTAACTATGTTTAGGGAAAATCCTACATCACAGTGACACTCTGTTATAACTGTAACTAAGTTTAGGGAAAAGCCTACATCACAGCGACACTCTGTTATGGCTCTAACTAAGTTTAGGGAAAAGCCTACATCACAGTGACACTCTGCTATAACTGTAACTAAGTTTAGGGAAAAGACTACATCACAGTGACACTCTGCTATAACTGTAACTAAGTTTAGGGAAAAGACTACATCACAGTGACACTCTGTTATAAATGAAACTAAGCTTAGGGATAAGCCTACATCACAGTGACACTCTGTTACAACTGAAACTAAGTTTAGGGAAAATCCTACATCACAGTGACACTCTGTAATTGCTGTAACTATGTTTAGGGAAAAGCACACATCACAGTGACACTCTGTTATAACTGTAACTAAGTTTAGGGAAAAGCCTACATCACAGCGACACTCTGTTATGGCTCTAACTAAGTTTAGGGAAAAGCCTACATCACAGTGACACTCTGCTATAACTGTAACTAAGTTTAGGGAAAAGACTACATCACAGTGACACTCTGTTATAACTGAAACTAAGTTTAGGGAAAAGCCTACATCACAGTGACACTCTGTTATAACTGTAAATAAGTTTAGGGAAAAGCCTACATCACAGTGACACTCTGTTATATCTGAAACTAGGTTTAGGGAAAAGCCTACATCACAGTGACACTCTGTTATAACTGTAACTAAGTTTAGGGAATAGTCTACATCACAGTGACACTCTGTTATGGCTGTAACTAAGGTTAGGGAAAAGCCTAGATCACAGTGACACTCTGTTATGGCTGTAACTAAGTTTAGGGAATAGTCTACATCACAGTGAGACTCTGTTATGGCTGTAACTAAGTTTAGGGAAAAGCTACATCACAGTGACACTCTGTTATGGCTGTAAATAAGTTTAGGTAATAGTCTACATCTCAGTGACACTCTGTTATAACTGTAACTAAGTTTAGGGAAAAGCTACATCACAGTGACACTCTGTTATGGCTGTAAATAAGTTTAGGGAATAGTCAACATCACAGTGAGACTCTGTTATAACTGTAACTAAGTTTAGGGAAAAGATACATCACAGTGACACTCTGTTATAACTGTAACTAAGTTTAGGGAAAAGCCTACATCACAGTGACACTCTGTTATGGCTGTAAATAAGTTTAGGGAATAGTCTACATCACAGTGACACTCTGTTATGGCTGTAACTAAGTTTAGGGAAAAGCCTAGATCACAGTTACACTCTGTTATGGCTGTAACTAAGTTTAGAGAATAGTCTACATTGCAGTGACACTCTGTTATGGCTGTAACTAAGTTTAGGGAAAAGCCTACATCACAGTGACACTCTATTATAACTGAAACTAAGTTTAGGGAAAAGCCTACATCACAGTGACACTCTGTTATAACTGAAACTAAGTTTAGGGAAAAGCCTACATCACAGTGACACTCTGTTATTGCTATAACTAAGTTTAGGGAAAAGCCTACATCACAGTGACACTCTGTTATAACTGTAACTAAGTTTAGGGAAAAGTCTACATCACAGTGACACTCTGTTATAACTGTAACTAAGTTTAGGGAATAGCCTATATCACAGTGACACTCTGTTATGGCTGTAACTAAGCTTAGGGAAAAGCCTACATCACAGTGACACTCTGTTATGGCTGTAACTAAGTTTAGGGAAAAGCCTACGTCATAGCGACACTCTGTTATGGCTCTAACTAAGTTTAGGGAAAAGCCTACATCACAGTGACACTCTGTTATAACTGTAACTAAGTTTGGGGAAAAGCCTACATCACAGCGACACTCTGTTATAACTGTAACTAAGTTTAGGGAAAAGCCTACATCACAGTGACACTCTGTTATGGCTGTAACTAAGTTTAGGGAAAAGCCTACATCACAGTGACACTCTGTTATTACTGTAACTAAGTTTAGGGAAAAGCCTACATCACAGTGACACTCTGTTAAAACTGAAACTAAGTTTAGGGAAAAGCCTACATCACAGTGACACTCTGTTATTGCTGTAACTAAGTTTAGGGAAAAGCCTACATCACAGTGACACTCTGTTATAACTGTAACTAAGTTTAGGGAATAGACTACATCACAGTGTCACTCTGTTATGGCTGTAACTAAGCTTAGGGAAAAGCCTACATCACAGTGACACTCTGTTATGGCTGTAACTAAGTTTAGGGAATAGTCTACATCACAGTGAGACTCTGTAATGGCTGTAACTAATTTTAGGGAAAAGCCTACATCACAGTGGCACTCTGTTATAACTGAAACTAAGTTTAGGGAAAAGCCTACATCACAGTGACACTCTGTTATAGCTGTAACTATGTTTAGGGAAAAGCCTACATCACAGTGACACTCTGTTATAACTGTAACTAAGTTTAGGGAAAAGCCTACATCACAGTGACACTCTGTTATAACTGTAACTAAGTTTAGGGAAAAGCAACATCACAGTGACACTCTGTTATAACTGTAACTAAGTTTCGGGAAAATCCTACATCACAGTGACACTCTGTTATAACTGAAACTAAGTTTAGGGAAAAGCCTACATCACAGTGACACTCTGTTATTGCTGTAACTAAGTTCAGGGAAAAGTCTACATCACAGTGACACTCTGTTATAACTGTAACTAAGTTTAGGGAATAGCCGACATCACAGTGACACTCTGTTATGGGTGTAACTAAGCTTAGGGAAAAGCCTACATCACAGTGACACTCTGTTATGGCTGAAACTAAGTTTAGGGAAAAGCCTACATCACAGTGACACTCTGTTATAACTGAAACTAAGTTTAGGGAAAAGCCTACATCACAGTGACACTCTGTTATGGCTGTAACTAAGTTTAGGGAAAAGCCTACATCACAGTGACACTCTGTTATAACTGTAACTAAGTTTAGGCAAAAGCCTACATCACAGTGACACTCTGTTATAACTGTAACTAAGTTTAGGGAAAAGCCTACATCACAGTGACACTCTGTTATAACTCTAACTAAGTTTAGGGATTAGCCTACATCACAGTGACACTCTGTTATAACTGTAACTAAGTTTAGGGAATAGTCTACATCACAGTGACACTCTGTTATGGCTGTAACTAAGCTTAGGGAAAAGCCTAGATCACAGTGACACTCTGTTATGGCTGTAACTAAGTTTAGAGAATAGTCTACATCACAGTGACACTCTGTTATGGCTGTAACTAAGTTTAGGGAAAAGCCTACATCACAGTGACACTCTATTATAACTGAAACTAAGTTTAGGGAAAAGCCTACATCACAGTGACACTCTGTTATAACTGAAACTAAGTTTAGGGAAAAGCCTACATCACAGTGACACTCTGTTATTGCTATAACTAAGTTTAGGGAAAAGCCTACATCACAGTGACACTCTGTTATAACTGTAACTAAGTTTAGGGAAAAGTCTACATCACAGTGACACTCTGTTATAACTGTAACTAAGTTTTGGGAATAGCCAATATCACAGTGACACTCTGTTATGGCTGTAACTAAGATTAGGGAAAAGCCTACATCACAGTGACACTCTGTTATAACTGAAACTATGTTTAGGGAAAAGCCTACATCACAGTGACACTCTGTTATTGCTGTAACTAAGTTTAGGGAAAAGCCTACATCACAGTGACACTCTGTTATAACTGTAACTAAGTTTAGGGAATAGACTACATCACAGTGACACTCTGTTATGGCTGTAACTAAGCTTAGGGAAAAGCCTACATCACAGTGACACTCTGTTATGGCTGTAACAAAGTTTAGGGAATAGTCTACATCACAGTGAGACTCTGTTATGGCTGTAACTAATTTTAGGGAAAAGCCTACATCACAGTGACACTCTGTTATAACTGAAACTAAGTTTAGGGAAAAGCCTACATCACAGTGACACTCTGTTATAGCTGTAACTATGTTTAGGGAAAAGCCTAAATCACAGTGACACTCTGTTATAACGGTAACTAAGTTTAGGGAAAAGCCTACATCACAGTGACACTCTGTTATAACTGTAACTAAGTTTAGGGAAAAGCAACATCACAGTGACACTCTGTTATAACTGTAACTAAGTTTCGGGAAAAGCCTACATCACAGTGACACTCTGTTATAACTGAAACTAAGTTTAGGGAAAAGCCTACATCACAGTGACACTCTGTTATAACTGTAACTAAGTTTAGGGAAAAGTCTACATCACAGTGACACTCTGTTATAACTGTAACTAAGTTTAGGGAATAGCCTACATCACAGTGACACTCTGTTATGGCCGTAACTAAGCTTAGGGAAAAGCCTACATCACAGTGACACTCTGTTATGGCTGTAACTAAGTTTAGGGAAAAGCCTACATCACATTGACACTCTGTTATAACTGAAACTAAGTTTAGGGAAAAGCCTACATCACAGTGACACTCTGTTATGGCTGTAACTAAGTTTAGGGAAAAGCCTACATCACAGTGACACTCTGTTATAACTGTAACTAAGTTTAGGCAAAAGCCTACATCACAGTGACACTCTGTTATAACTGTAACTAAGTTTAGGGAAAAGCCTACATCACAGTGACACTCTGTTATAGCTGTAACTATGTTTAGGGAAAAGCCTACATCACAGTGACACTCTGTTATAACTGTAACTAAGTTTAGGGAAAAGCCTACATCACAGTGACACTCTGTTATAACTGTAACTAAGTTTAGGGAAAAGCTACATCACAGTGACACTCTGTTATAACTGTAACTAAGTTTCGGGAAAAGCCTACATCACAGTGACACTCTGTTATAACTGAAACTAAGTTTAGGGAAAAGCCTACATCACAGTGACACTCTGTTATTGCTGTAACTAAGTTTAGGGAAAAGTCTACATCACAGTGACACTCTGTTATAACTGTAACTAAGTTTAGGGAATAGCCCACATCACAGTGACACTCTGTTATGGCTGTAACTAAGCTTAGGGAAAAGCCTACATCACAGTGACACTCTGTTATGGCTGTAACTAAGTTTAGGGAAAAGCCTACATCACAGTGACACTCTGTTATGGCTGTAACTAAGTTTAGGGAAAAGCCTACATCACAGTGACGCTCTGTTATAACTGTAACTAAGTTTAAGGAAAAGCCTACATCACAGTGACACTCTGTTATAACTGTAACTAAGTTTAGGGAAAAGCCTACATCACAGTGACACTCTGTTATGGCTGTAACTAAGTTTAGGGAATAGCCTACATCACAGTGAGACTCTGTTATGGCTGTAACTAAGTTTAGGGAAAAGCCTACATCACAGTGACACTCTGTTATAACTGAAACTAAGTTTAGGGATAAGCCTACATCACAGTGACACTATCATAACTGAAAGTAAGTTTAGGGAAAAGCCTAAATCACAGTGACACTCTGTTATAACTGTAACTAAGTTTAGGGAATAGCCTACATCACAGTGACACTCTGTTATTGCTGTAACTAAGTTTAGGGAAAAGTCTACATCACAGTGACACTCTGTTATAACTGTAACTAAGTTTAGGGAATAGCCTACATCACAGTGAAACTCTGTTATGGCTGTAACTAAGCTTAGGGATAAGCCTACATCACAGTGACACTCTGTTATAACTGAAACTAAGTTTAGGGAAAATCCTACATCACAGTGACACTCTGTAATTGCTGTAACTATGTTTAGGGAAAAGCCTCCATCACAGTGACACTCTGTTATAACTGTAACTAAGTTTAGGGAAAAGCCTACATCACAGCGACACTCTGTTATGGCTGTAACTAAGCTTAGGGAAAAGCCTACATCACAGTGAGACTCTGTTATAACTGTAACTAAGTTTAGGGAAAAGCCTACATCACAGTGACACTCTGTTATAACTGAAACTAAGTTTAGGGAAAAGCCTACATCACAGTGACACTCTGTTATAACTGTAAATAAGTTTAGGGAAAAGCCTACATCACAGTGACACTCTGTTATATCTGAAACTAGGTTTAGGGAAAAGCCTACATCACAGTGACACTCTGTTATAACTGTAACTAAGTTTAGGGAATAGTCTACATCACAGTGACACTCTGTTATGGCTGTAACTAAGGTTAGGGAAAAGCCTAGATCACAGTGACACTCTGTTATGGCTGTAACTAAGTTTAGGGAATAGTCTACATCACAGTGAGACTCTGTTATGGCTGTAACTAAGTTTAGGGAAAAGCTACATCACAGTGACACTCTGTTATGGCTGTAAATAAGTTTAGGTAATAGTCTACATCTAAGTGACACTCTGTTATAACTGTAACTAAGTTTAGGGAAAAGCTACATCACAGTGACACTCTGTTATGGCTGTAAATAAGTTTAGGGAATAGTCAACATCACAGTGAGACTCTGTTATAACTGTAACTAAGTTTAGGGAAAAGATACATCACAGTGACACTCTGTTATAACTGTAACTAAGTTTAGGGAAAAGCCTACATCACAGTGACACTCTGTTATGGCTGTAAATAAGTTTAGGGAATAGTCTACATCACAGTGACACTCTGTTATGGCTGTAACTAAGCTTAGGGAAAAGCCTAGATCACAGTGACACTCTGTTATGGCTGTAACTAAGTTTAGAGAATAGTCTACATCACAGTGACACTCTGTTATGGCTGTAACTAAGTTTAGGGAAAAGCCAACATCACAGTGACACTCTATTATAACTGAAACTAAGTTTAGGGAAAAGCCTACATCACAGTGACACTCTGTTATAACTGAAACTAAGTTTAGGGAAAAGCCTACATCACAGTGACACTCTGTTATTGCTATAACTAAGTTTAGGGAAAAGCCTACATCACAGTGACACTCTGTTATAACTGTAACTAAGTTTAGGGAAATGTCTACATCACAGTGACACCCTGTTATAACTGTAACTAAGTTTAGGGAATAGCCTATATCACAGTGACACTCTGTTATGGCTGTAACTAAGCTTAGGGAAAAGCCTACATCACAGTGACACTCTGTTATGGCTGTAACTAAGTTTAGGGAATAATCTACATCACAGTGAGACTCTGTTATGGCTGTAACTAAGTTTAGGGAAAAGCCGACATCACAGTGAGACTCTGTTATAACTGAAACTAAGTTTAGGGAAAAGCCTACATCACAGTGACACTCTGTAATTGCTGTAACTAAGTTGAGGGAAAAGCCTACATCACAGTGACACTCTGTTATAACTGTAACTAAGTTTAGGGAAAAGCCTACGTCACAGCGACACTCTGTTATGGCTGTAACTAAGTTTAGGGAAAAGCCTACATCACAGTGACACTCTGTTATAACTGTAACTAAGTTTGGGGAAAAGCCTACATCACAGCTACACTCTGTTATAACTGTAACTAATTTTACGGAAAAGCCTACATCACAGTGGCACTCTGTTATAACTGAAACTAAGTTTAGGGAAAAGCCTACATCACAGTGACACTCTGTTATAGCTGTAACTATGTTTCGGGAAAAGCCTACATCACAGTGACACTCTGTTTTAACTGTAACTAAGTTTAGGGAAAAGCCTACATCACAGTGACACTCTGTTATAACTGTAACTAAGTTTAGGGAAAAGCTACATCACAGTGACACTCTGTTATAACTGTAACTAAGTTTCGGGAAAAGCCTACATCACAGTGACACTCTGTTATAACTGAAACTAAGTTTAGGGAAAAGCCTACATCACAGTGACACTCTGTTATTGCTGTAACTAAGTTTAGGGAAAAGTCTACATCACAGTGACACTCTGTTATAACTGTAACTAAGTTTAGGGAATAGCCGACATCACAGTGACGCTCTGTTATGGCTGTAACTAAGCTTAGGGAAAAGCCTACATCACAGTGACACTCTGTACTGGCTGTAACTAAGTTTAGGGAAAAGCCTATATCACATTGACACTCTGTTATAACTGAAACTAAGTTTAGGGAAAAGCCTACATCACAGTGACACTCTGTTATGGCTGTAACTAAGTTTAGGGAAAAGCCTACATCACAGTGACACTCTGTTATAACTGTAAATAAGTTTAGGGAAAAGCCAACATCACAGTGACACTCTGTTATATCTGAAACTAGGTTTAGGGAAAAGCCTACATCACAGTGACACTCTGTTATAACTGTAACTAAGTTTAGGGAATAGTCTACATCACAGTGACACTCTGTTATGGCTGTAACTAAGGTTAGGGAAAAGCCTAGATCACAGTGACACTCTGTTATGGCTGTAACTAAGTTTAGGGAATAGTCTACATCACAGTGAGACTCTGTTATGGCTGTAACTAAGTTTAGGGAAAAGCTACATCACAGTGACACTCTGTTATGGCTGTAAATAAGTTTAGGTAATAGTCTACATCTCAGTGACACTCTGTTATAACTGTAACTAAGTTTAGGGAAAAGCTACATCACAGTGACACTCTGTTATGGCTGTAAATAAGTTTAGGGAATAGTCAACATCACAGTGAGACTCTGTTATAACTGTAACTAAGTTTAGGGAAAAGATACATCACAGTGACACTCTGTTATAACTGTAACTAAGTATAGGGAAAAGCCTACATCACAGTGACACTCTGTTATGGCTGTAAATAAGTTTAGGGAATAGTCTACATCACAGTGACACTCTGTTATGGCTGTAACTAAGCTTAGGGAAAAGCCTAGATCACAGTGACACTCTGTTATGGCTGTAACTAAGTTTAGAGAATAGTCTACATCACAGTGACACTCTGTTATGGCTGTAACTAAGTTTAGGGAAAAGCCTACATCACAGTGACACTCTATTATAACTGAAACTAAGTTTAGGGAAAAGCCTACATCACAGTGACACTCTGTTATAACTGAAACTAAGTTTAGGGAAAAGCCTACATCACAGTGACACTCTGTTATTGCTATAACTAAGTTTAGGGAAAAGCCTACATCACAGTGACACTCTGTTATAACTGTAACTAAGTTTAGGGAAATGTCTACATCACAGTGACACCCTGTTATAACTGTAACTAAGTTTAGGGAATAGCCTATATCACAGTGACACTCTGTTATGGCTGTAACTAAGCTTAGGGAAAAGCCTACATCACAGTGACACTCTGTTATGGCTGTAACTAAGTTTAGGGAATAATCTACATCACAGTGAGACTCTGTTATGGCTGTAACTAAGTTTAGGGAAAAGCCGACATCACAGTGAGACTCTGTTATAACTGAAACTAAGTTTAGGGAAAAGCCTACATCACAGTGACACTCTGTAATTGCTGTAACTAAGTTTAGGGAAAAGCCTACATCACAGTGACACTCTGTTATAACTGTAACTAAGTTTAGGGAAAAGCCTACGTCACAGCGACACTCTGTTATGGCTGTAACTAAGTTTAGGGAAAAGCCTACATCACAGTGACACTCTGTTATAACTGTAACTAAGTTTGGGGAAAAGCCTACATCACAGCTACACTCTGTTATAACTGTAACTAATTTTAGGGAAAAGCCTACATCACAGTGGCACTCTGTTATAACTGAAACTAAGTTTAGGGAAAAGCCTACATCACAGTGACACTCTGTTATAGCTGTAACTATGTTTCGGGAAAAGCCTACATCACAGTGACACTCTGTTATAACTGTAACTAAGTTTAGGGAAAAGCTACATCACAGTGACACTCTGTTATAACTGTAACTAAGTTTCGGGAAAAGCCTACATCACAGTGACACTCTGTTATAACTGAAACTAAGTTTAGGGAAAAGCCTACATCACAGTGACACTCTGTTATTGCTGTAACTAAGTTTAGGGAAAAGTCTACATCACAGTGACACTCTGTTATAACTGCAACTAAGTTTAGGGAATAGCCGACATCACAGTGACGCTCTGTTATGGCTGTAACTAAGCTTAGGGAAAAGCCTACATCACAGTGACACTCTGTACTGGCTGTAACTAAGTTTAGGGAAAAGCCTACATCACATTGACACTCTGTTATAACTGAAACTAAGTTTAGGGAAAAGCCTACATCACAGTGACACTCTGTTATGGCTGTAACTAAGTTTAGGGAAAAGCCTACATCACAGTGACACTCTGTTATAACTGTAACTAAGTTTAGGCAAAAGCCTACATCACAGTGACACTCTGTTATAACTGTAACTAAGTTTAGGGAAAAGCCTACATCACAGTGACACTCTGTTATAACTCTAACTAAGTTTAGGGATTAGCCTACATCACAGTGACACTCTGTTATAACTGTAACTAAGTTTAGGGAATAGTCTACATCACAGTGAGACTCTGTTATGGCTGTAACTAAGTTTAGGGAAAAGCCTACATCACAGTGACACTCTGTTATAACTGTAACTAAGTTTAGGGAAAAGTCTACATCACAGTGACACTCTGTTATAACTGTAATTAAGTTTAGGGAATAGCCTACATCACAGTGACACTCTGTTATGGCTGTAACTAAGCTTAGGGATAAGCCTACATCACAGTGACACTCTGTTATAACTGAAACTAAGTTTAGGGAAAATCCTACATCACAGTGACACTCTGTTATGGCTGTAACTAAGCTTAGGGAAAAGCCTAGATCACAGTGACACTCTGTTATGGCTGTAACTAAGTGTAGAGAATAGTCTACATCACAGTGACACTCTGTTATGGCTGTAACTAAGTTTAGGGAAAAGCCTACATCACAGTGACACTCTGTTATAACTGAAACTAAGTTTAGGGAAAAGCCTACATCACAGTGACACTCTGTTATTGCTGCAACTAAGTTTAGGGAAAAGCCGACATCACAGTGACACTCTGTTATAACTGTAACTAAGTTTAGGGAATAGACTACATCATAG
The DNA here is from genome assembly GCF_964194155.1 of Cetorhinus maximus. Taxonomy (NCBI): domain Eukaryota; kingdom Metazoa; phylum Chordata; class Chondrichthyes; order Lamniformes; family Cetorhinidae; genus Cetorhinus; species Cetorhinus maximus. Next base: position 77,372 of record NW_027596632.1, read on the forward strand.
TGACACTCTGTTATGGCTGTAACTAAGCTTAGGGAAAAGCCTACATCACAGTGACACTCTGTTATGGCTGTAACTAAGTTTAGGGAATAGTCTACATCACAGTGAGACTCTGTTATGGCTGTAACTAATTTTAGGGAAAAGCCTACATCACAGTGACACTCTGTTATAACTGAAACTAAGTTTAGGGAAAAGCCTACATCACAGTGACACTCTGTTATAGCTGTAACTATGTTTAGGGAAAAGCCTACATCACAGTGACACTCTGTTATAACTGTAACTAAGTTTAGGGAAAAGCCTACATCACAGTGACACTCTGTTATAACTGTAACTAAGTTTAGGGAAAAGCTACATCACAGTGACACTCTGTTATAACTGTAACTAAGTTTCGGGAAAAGCCTACATCACAGTGACACTCTGTTATAACTGAAACTAAGTTTAGGGAAAAGCCTACATCACAGTGACACTGTTATTGCTGTAACTAAGTTTAGGGAAAAGTCTACATCACAGTGACACTCTGTTATAACTGTAACTAAGTTCAGGGAATAGCCTACATCACAGTGACACTCTGTTATGGCTGTAACTAAGCTTAGGGAAAAGCCTACATCACAGTGACACTCTGTTATGGCTGTAACTAAGTTTAGGGAAAAGCCTACATCACATTGACACTCTGTTATAACTGAAACTAAGTTTAGGGAAAAGCCTACATCACAGTGACACTCTGTTATGGCTGTAACTAAGTTTAGGGAAAAGCCTACATCACAGTGACACTCTGTTATAACTGTAACTAAGTTTAGGCAAAAGCCTACATCACAGTGACACTCTGTTATAGCTGTAACTATGTTTAGGGAAAAGCCTACATCACAGTGACACTCTGTTATAACTGTAACTAAGTTTCGGGAAAAGCCTACATCACAGTGACACTCTGTTATAACTGAAACTAAGTTTAGGGAAAAGCCTACATCACAGTGACACTCTGTTATAACTGTAACTAAGTTTAGGGAATAGCCTATATCACAGTGACACTCTGTTATGGCTGTAACTAAGCTTAGGGAAAAGCCTACATCACAGTGACACTCTGTTATGGCTGTAACTAAGTTTAGGGAATAGTCTACATCACAGTGAGACTCTGTTATGGCTGTAACTAAGTTTAGGGAAAAGCCGACATCACAGTGAGACTCTGTTATAACTGAAACTAAGTTTAGGGAAAATCCAACATCACAGTGACACTCTGTAATTGCTGTAACTAAGTTTAGGGAAAAGCCTACATCACAGTGACACTCTGTTATAACTGTAACTAAGTTTAGGGAAAAGCCTACGTCACAGCGACACTCTGTTAAAGCTGTAACTAAGTTTAGGGAAAAGCCTACATCACAGTGACAGTCTGTTATAACTGTAACTAAGTTTGGGGAAAAGCCTACATCACAGCGACACTCTGTTATAACTGTAACTAAGTTTAGGGAAAAGCCTACATCACAGTGACACTCTGTTATGACTGTAACTAAGTTTAGGGAAAAGCCTACATCAGAGTGACACTCTGTTATTACTGTAACTAAGTTTAGGGAAAAGCCTACATCACAGTGACACTCTGTTATAACTGAAACTAAGTTTAGGGAAAAGCCTACATCACAGTGACACTCTGTTATTGCTGTAACTAAGTTTAGGGAAAAGCCTACATCACAGTGACACTCTGTTATAACTGTAACTAAGTTTAGGGAATAGACAACATCACAGTGTCACTCTGTTATGGCTGTAACTAAGCTTAGGGAAAAGCCTACATCACAGTGACACTCTGTTATGGCTGTAACTAAGTTTAGGGAATAGTCTACATCACAGTGAGACTCTGTTATGGCTGTAACTAATTTTAGGGAAAAGCCTACATCACAGTGGCACTCTGTTATAACTGAAACTAAGTTTAGGGAAAAGCCTACATCACAGTGACACTCTGTTATAGCTGTAACTATGTTTAGGGAAAAGCCTACATCACAGTGACACTCTGTTATAACTGTAACTAAGTTTAGGGAAAAGCCTACATCACAGTGACACTCTGTTATAACTGTAACTAAGATTAGGGAAAAGCTACATCACAGTGACACTCTGTTATAACTGTAACTAAGTTTCGGGAAAACCCTACATCACAGTGACACTCTGTTATAACTGAAACTAAGTTTAGGGAAAAGCCTACATCACAGTGACACTCTGTTATTGCTGTAACTAAGTTTAGGGAAAAGTCTACATCACAGTGACACTCTGTTATAACTGTAACTAAGTTTAGGGAATAGCCGACATCACAGTGACACTCTGTTATGGCTGTAACTAAGCTTAGGGAAAAGCCTACATCACAGTGACACTCTGTTATGGCTGTAACTAAGTTTAGGGAAAAGCCTACATCACATTGACACTCTGTTATAACTGAAACTAAGTTTAGGGAAAAGCCTACATCACAGTGACACTCTGTTTTGGCTGTAACTAAGTTTAGGGAAAAGCCTACATCACAGTGACACTCTGTTATAACTGTAACTAAGTTTAGGCAAAAGCCAACATCACAGTGACACTCTGTTATAACTGTAACTAAGTTTAGGGAAAAGCCTACATCACAGTGACACTCTGTTATAACTCTAACTAAGTTTAGGGAATAGCCTACATCACAGTGACACTCTGTTATAACTGAAACTAAGTTTAGGGAAAAGCCTACATCACAGTGACACTCTGTTATTGCTGTAACTAAGTTTAGGGAAAAGCCTACATCACATTGACACTCTGTTATAACTGTAACTAAGTGTAGGGAATAGACTACATCATAGTGACACTCTGTTATGGCTGTAACTAAGCTTAGGGAAAAGCCTACATCACAGTGACACTCTGTTATAACTGAAACTAAGTTTAGGGAAAAGCCTACATCACAGTGACACTCTGTTATTGCTGTAACTAAGTTTAGGGAAAAGCCTACATCACAGTGACACTCTGTTTTTGCTGTAACTAAGTTTAGGGAAAAGTCTACATCACAGTGACACTCTGTTATAACTGTAACTAAGTTTAGGGAATAGCCTACATCACAGTGACACTCTGTTATGGCTGTAACTAAGCTTAGGGAAAAGCCTACATCACAGTGACACTCTGTTATGGCTGTAACTAAGTTTAGGGAAAAGCCTACATCACAGTGACACTCTGTTATGGCTGTAACTAAGTTTAGGGAAAAGCCTACATCACAGTGACACTCTGTTATACCTGTAACTAAGTTTAGGGAAAAGCCTACATCACAGTGACACTCTGTTATAACTGTAACTAAGTTTAGGGAAAAGCCTACATCACAGTGACACTCTGTTATTACTGTAACTAAGTTTAGGGAATAGCCTACATCACAGTGACACTCTGTTATGGCTGTAACTAAGTTTAGGGAAAAGCCTACATCACAGTGACACTCTGTTATGGCTGTAACTAAGTTTAGGGAATAGTCTACATCACAGTGAGACCCTGTTATGGCTGTAACTAAGTTTAGGGAAAAGCCTACATCACAGTGAGACTCTGTTATAACTGAAACTAAGTTTAGGGAAAATCCTACATCACAGTGACATTCTGTAATTGCTGTAACTATGTTTAGGGAAAAGCCTACATCACAGTGACACTCTGTTATAACTGTAACTAAGTTTAGGGAATAGACTACATCACAGTGACACTCTGTTATGGCTGTAACTAAGCTTAGGGAAAAGCCTACATCACAGTGACACTCTGTTATGGCTGTAACTAAGTTTAGGGAATAGTCTACATCACAGTGAGACTCTGTTATGGATGTAACTAATTTTAGGGAAAAGCCTACATCACAGTGACACTCTGTTATAACTGAAACTAAGTTTAGGGAAAAGCCTACATCACAGTGACACTCTGTTATAGCTGTAACTATGTTTAGGGAAAAGCCTACATCACAGTGACACTCTGTTATAACTGTAACTAAGTTTAGGGAAAAGCCTACATCACAGTGACACTCTGTTATAACTGTAACTAAGTTTAGGGAAAAGCTACATCACAGTGACACTCTGTTATAACTGTAACTAAGTTTCGGGAAAAGCCTACATCACAGTGACACTCTGTTATAACTGAAACTAAGTTTAGGGAAAAGCCTACATCACAGTGACACTCTGTTATTGCTGTAACTAAGTTTAGGGAAAAGTCTACATCACAGTGACACTCTGTTATAACTGTAACTAAGTTCAGGGAATAGCCTACATCACAGTGACACTCTGTTATGGCTGTAACTAAGCTTAGGGAAAAGCCTACATCACAGTGACACTCTGTTATGGCTGTAACTAAGTTTAGGGAAAAGCCTACATCACATTGACACTCTGTTATAACTGAAACTAAGTTTAGGGAAAAGCCTACATCACAGTGACACTCTGTTATGGCTGTAACTAAGTTTAGGAAAAAGCCTACATCACAGTGACACTCTGATATAACTGTAACTAAGTTTAGGCAAAAGCCTACATCACAGTGACACTCTGTTATAGCTGTAACTATGTTTAGGGAAAAGCCTACATCACAGTGACACTCTGTTATAACTGTAACTAAGTTTAGGGAAAAGCCTACATCACAGTGACACTCTGTTATAACTGTAACTAAATTTAGGGAAAAGCTACATCACAGTGACACTCTGTTTTAACTGTAACTAAGTTTCGGGAAAAGCCTACATCACAGTGACACTCTGTTATAACTGAAACTAAGTTTAGGGAAAAGCCTACATCACAGTGACACTCTGTTATTGCTGTAACTAAGTTTAGGGAAAAGCCTACATCACAGTGACACTCTGTTTTTGCTGTAACTAAGTTTAGGGAAAAGTCTACATCACAGTGACACTCTGTTATAACTGTAACTAAGTTTAGGGAATAGCCTACATCACAGTGACACTCTGTTATGGCTGTAACTAAGCTTAGGGAAAAGCCTACATCACAGTGACACTCTGTTATGGCTGTAACTAAGTTTAGGGAAAAGCCTACATCACAGTGACACTCTGTTATGGCTGTAACTAAGTTTAGGGAAAAGCCTACATCACAGTGACACTCTGTTATAACTGTAACTAAGTTTAGGGAAAAGCCTACATCACAGTGACACTCTGTTATAACTGTAACTAAGTTTAGGGAAAAGCCTACATCACAGTGACACTCTGTTATAACTGTAACTAAGTTTAGGGAATAGCCTACATCACAGTGACACTCTGTTATGGCTGTAACTAAGTTTAGGGAAAAGCCTACATCACAGTGACACTCTGTTATGGCTGTAACTATGTTTAGGGAATAGTCTACATCACAGTGAGACCCTGTTATGGCTGTAACTAAGTTTAGGGAAAAGCCTACATCACAGTGAGACTCTGTTATAACTGAAACTAAGTTTAGGGAAAATCCTACATCACAGTGACATTCTGTAATTGCTGTAACTATGTTTAGGGAAAAGCCTACATCACAGTGACACTCTGTTATAACTGTAACTAAGTTTAGGGAAAAGCCTACATCACAGCGACACTCTGTTATGGCTGTAACTAAGTTTAGGGAAAAGCCTACATCACAGTGACACTCTGTTATGGCTGTAACTAAGTTTAGGGAAAAGCCTACATCACAGTGAGACTCTGTTATAACTGAAACTAAGTTTAGGGAAAAGCCTACATCACAGTGACAGTCTGTTATAACTGTAAATAAGTTTAGGGAACAGCCTAAATCACAGTGACACTCTGTTATATCTGAAACTAAGTTTAGGGAAAAGCCTACATCACAGTGACACTCTGTTATAACTGTAACTAAGTTTAGGGAATAGTCTACATCACAGTGACACTCTGTTATGGCTGTAACTAAGGTTAGGGAAAAGCCTAGATCACAGTGACACTCTGTTATGGCTGTAACTAAGTTTAGGGAATAGTCTACATCACAGTGAGACTCTGTTATGGCTGTAACTAAGTTTAGGGAAAAGCTACATCACAGTGACACTCTGTTATGGCTGTAAATAAGTTTAGGTAATAGTCTACATCACAGTGACACTCTGTTATAACTGTAACTAAGTTTAGGGAAATGCTACATCACAGTGACACTCTGTTATGGCTGTAAATAAGTTTAGGGAATAGTCTACATCACAGTGAGACTCTGTTATAACTGTAACTAAGTTTAGTGAAAAGATACATCACAGTGACACTCTGTTATAACTGTAACTAAGTTTAGGGAAAAGCCTACATCACAGTGACACTCTGTTATGGCTGTAAATAAGTTTAGGGAATAGTCTACATCACAGTGACACTCTGTTATTGCTGTAACTAAGCTTAGGGAAAAGCCTACATCACAGTGACAATCTGTTATGGCTGTAACTAAGTTTAGGGAAAAGCCTACATCACAGTGACACTCTATTATAACTGAAACTAAGTTTAGGGAAAAGCCTACATCACAGTGACACTCTGTTATAACTGAAACTAAGTTTAGGGTAAAGCCTACATCACAGTGACACTCTGTTATTGCTATAACTAAGTTTAGGGAAAAGCCTACATCACAGTGACACTCTGTTATAACTGTAACTAAGTTTAGGGAAAAGTCTATATCACAGTGACACTCTGTTATAACTGTAACTAAGTTTAGGGAATAGCCTACATCACAGTGACACTCTGTTATAACTGAAACTAAGTTTAGGGAATAGTCTACATCACAGTGAGACTCTGTTATGGCTGTAACTAAGTTTAGGGAAAAGCCGACATCACAGTGACACTCTGTTATAACTGAAACTAAGTTTAGGGAAAAGCCTACGTCACAGCGACACTCTGTTATGGCTGTAACTAAGTTTAGGGAAAAGCCTACATCACAGTGACACTCTGTTATAACTGTAACTAAGTTTGGGGAAAAGCCTACATCACAGTGACACTCTGTTATAACTGTAACTAAGTTTAGGGAAAAGCCTACGTCACAGCGACACTCTGTTATGGCTGTAACTAAGTTTAGGGAAAAGCCTACATCACAGTGACACTCTGTTATAACTGTAACTAAGTTTGGGGAAAAGCCTACATCACAGCGACACTCTGTTATAACTGTAACTAAGTTTAGGGAAAAGCCTACATCACAGTGACACTCTGTTATGGCTGTAACTAAGTTTAAGGAAAAGCCTACATCACAGTGACACTCTGTTATTACTGTAACTAAGTTTAGGGAAAAGCCTACATCACAGTGACACTCTGTTATAACTGAAACTAAGTTAAGGGAAAAGCCTACATCACAGTGACACTCTGTTATTGTTGTAACTAAGTTTAGGGAAAAGCCTACATCACAGTGACACTCTGTTATAACTGTAACTAAGTTTAGGGAATAGACTACATGACAGTGACACTCTGTTATGGCTGTAACTAAGTTTAGGGAATAGTCTACATCACAGTGAGACTCTGTTATGGCTGTAACTAAGTTTAGGGAAAAGCCTACATCACAGTGACACTCTGTTATAACTGAAACTAAGTTTAGGGAAAAGCCTACATCACAGTGACACTCTGTTATAACTGTAACTAAGTTTAGGGAAAAGCCTACATAACAGTGACACTCTGTTATGGCTGTAACTAAGTTTAGGGAAAAGCCTACATCACAGTGACACTCTGTTATAACTGAAACTAAGTTTAGGGAACTGAAACTAAGTTTAGGGAAAAGCCAACATCACAGCGACACTCTGTTATGGCTGTAACTAAGTTTAGGGAAAAGCCTACATCACAGTGACACTCTGTTATAACTGAAACTAAGTTCAGTCAAAATCCTACATCACAGTGACACTCTGTTATGTCTGTAACTAAGTTTAGGGAAAAGCCTACATCACAGTGACACTCTGTTATAACTGAAACTAAGTTTAGGGAAAAGCCTACATCACAGTGACACTATTATAACTGAAAGTAAGTTTAGGGAAAAGACTACATCACAGTGACACTCTGTTATAACTGAAACTAAGTTTAGGGAAAAGCCTACATCACAGTGACACTCTGTTATAACTGTAACTAAGTTTAGGGAAAAGCCTACATCACAGTGACACTCTGTTATAACTGTAACTACGTTTAGGGAAAAGCCTACATCACAGTGACACTCTGTTATGGCTGTAAATAAGTTTAGGGAATACTCTACATCACAGTGAGACTCTGTTATGGCTGTAACTGCGTTTAGGGAAAAGCCTATATCACAGTGACACTCTGTTATAACTGAAACTAAGTTTAGGGAAAAGCCTACATCACAGTGACACTCTGTTATAACTGAAACTAAGTTTAGGGAAAAGCCTACATCACAGTGACACTCTGTTATAACTGAAACTAAGTTTAGGGAAAAGCCTACATCACAGTGACACTCTGTTATTACTGTAACTAAGTTTAGGGAAAAGCCTACATCACAGTGACACTCTGTTATAACTGAAACTAAGTTTAGGGAAAAGCCTACATCACAGTGACACTCTGTTATAACTGTAACTAAGTTTAGGGAAAAGCCTACATCACAGTGACACTCTGTTATGGCTGTAACTAAGTTTAGGGAATAGTCTACATCACAGTGAGACTCTGTTATGGCTGTAACTAAGTTTAGGGAAAAGCCTACATCACAGTGACACTCTGTTATAGCTGTAACTATGTTTAGGGAAAAGCCTACATCACAGTGACACTCTGTTATAACTGTAACTAAGTTTAGGGAAAAGCCTACATCACAGTGACACTCTGTTATAACTGTAACTAAGTTTAGGGAAAAGCTACATCACAGTGACACTCTGTTATAACTGTAACTAAGTTTAGGGAAAAGCCTACATCACAGTGACACTCTGTTATAACTGAAACTAAGTTTAGGGAAAAGCCTACATCACATTGACACTCTGTTATTGCTGTAACTAAGTTTAGGGAAAAGCCTACATCACAGTGACACTCTGTTATAACTGTAACTAAGTTTAGGGAAAAGCCTACATCACAGTGACACTCTGTTATAACTGTAACTAAGATTAGGGAAAAGCTACATCACAGTGACACTCTGTTATAACTGTAACTAAGTTTCGGGAAAACCCTACATCACAGTGACACTCTGTTATAACTGAAACTAAGTTTAGGGAAAAGCCTACATCACAGTGACACTCTGTTATTGCTGTAACTAAGTTTAGGGAAAAGTCTACATCACAGTGACACTCTGTTATAACTGTAACTAAGTTTAGGGAATAGCCGACATCACAGTGACACTCTGTTATGGCTGTAACTAAGCTTAGGGAAAAGCCTACATCACAGTGACACTCTGTTATGGCTGTAACTAAGTTTAGGGAAAAGCCTACATCACATTGACACTCTGTTATAACTGAAACTAAGTTTAGGGAAAAGCCTACATCACAGTGACACTCTGTTTTGGCTGTAACTAAGTTTAGGGAAAAGCCTACATCACAGTGACACTCTGTTATAACTGTAACTAAGTTTAGGCAAAAGCCAACATCACAGTGACACTCTGTTATAACTGTAACTAAGTTTAGGGAAAAGCCTACATCACAGTGACACTCTGTTATAACTCTAACTAAGTTTAGGGAATAGCCTACATCACAGTGACACTCTGTTATAACTGAAACTAAGTTTAGGGAAAAGCCTACATCACAGTGACACTCTGTTATTGCTGTAACTAAGTTTAGGGAAAAGCCTACATCACATTGACACTCTGTTATAACTGTAACTAAGTGTAGGGAATAGACTACATCATAGTGACACTCTGTTATGGCTGTAACTAAGCTTAGGGAAAAGCCTACATCACAGTGACACTCTGTTATAACTGAAACTAAGTTTAGGGAAAAGCCTACATCACAGTGACACTCTGTTATTGCTGTAACTAAGTTTAGGGAAAAGCCTACATCACAGTGACACTCTGTTTTTGCTGTAACTAAGTTTAGGGAAAAGTCTACATCACAGTGACACTCTGTTATAACTGTAACTAAGTTTAGGGAATAGCCTACATCACAGTGACACTCTGTTATGGCTGTAACTAAGCTTAGGGAAAAGCCTACATCACAGTGACACTCTGTTATGGCTGTAACTAAGTTTAGGGAAAAGCCTACATCACAGTGACACTCTGTTATGGCTGTAACTAAGTTTAGGGAAAAGCCTACATCACAGTGACACTCTGTTATACCTGTAACTAAGTTTAGGGAAAAGCCTACATCACAGTGACACTCTGTTATAACTGTAACTAAGTTTAGGGAAAAGCCTACATCACAGTGACACTCTGTTATTACTGTAACTAAGTTTAGGGAATAGCCTACATCACAGTGACACTCTGTTATGGCTGTAACTAAGTTTAGGGAAAAGCCTACATCACAGTGACACTCTGTTATGGCTGTAACTAAGTTTAGGGAATAGTCTACATCACAGTGAGACCCTGTTATGGCTGTAACAAAGTTTAGGGAAAAGCCTACATCACAGTGAGACTCTGTTATAACTGAAACTAAGTTTAGGGAAAATCCTACATCACAGTGACATTCTGTAATTGCTGTAACTATGTTTAGGGAAAAGCCTACATCACAGTGACACTCTGTTATAACTGTAACTATGTTTAGGGAATAGACTACATCACAGTGACACTCTGTTATGGCTGTAACTAAGCTTAGGGAAAAGCCTACATCACAGTGACACTCTGTTATGGCTGTAACTAAGTTTAGGGAATAGTCTACATCACAGTGAGACTCTGTTATGGCTGTAACTAATTTTAGGGAAAAGCCTACATCACAGTGACACTCTGTTATAACTGAAACTAAGTTTAGGGAAAAGCCTACATCACAGTGACACTCTGTTATAGCTGTAACTATGTTTAGGGAAAAGCCTACATCACAGTGACACTCTGTTATAACTGTAACTAAGTTTAGGGAAAAGCCTACATCACAGTGACACTCTGTTATAACTGTAACTAAGTTTAGGGAAAAGCTACATCACAGTGACACTCTGTTATAACTGTAACTAAGTTTCGGGAAAAGCCTACATCACAGTGACACTCTGTTATAACTGAAACTAAGTTTAGGGAAAAGCCTACATCACAGTGACACTCTGTTATTGCTGTAACTAAGTTTAGGGAAAAGTCTACATCACAGTGACACTCTGTTATAACTGTAACTAAGTTCAGGGAATAGCCTACATCACAGTGACACTCTGTTATGGCTGTAACTAAGCTTAGGGAAAAGCCTACATCACAGTGACACTCTGTTATGGCTGTAACTAAGTTTAGGGAAAAGCCTACATCACATTGACACTCTGTTATAACTGAAACTAAGTTTAGGGAAAAGCCTACATCACAGTGACACTCTGTTATGGCTGTAACTAAGTTTAGGAAAAAGCCTACATCACAGTGACACTCTGTTATTGCTGTAACTAAGTTTAGGGAAAAGCCTACATCACATTGACACTCTGTTATAACTGTAACTAAGTGTAGGGAATAGACTACATCATAGTGACACTCTGTTATGGCTGTAACTAAGCTTAGGGAAAAGCCTACATCACAGTGACACTCTGTTATAACTGAAACTAAGTTTAGGGAAAAGCCTACATCACAGTGACACTCTGTTATTGCTGTAACTAAGTTTAGGGAAAAGCCTACATCACAGTGACACTCTGTTTTTGCTGTAACTAAGTTTAGGGAAAAGTCTACATCACAGTGACACTCTGTTATAACTGTAACTAAGTTTAGGGAATAGCCTACATCACAGTGACACTCTGTTATGGCTGTAACTAAGCTTAGGGAAAAGCCTACATCACAGTGACACTCTGTTATGGCTGTAACTAAGTTTAGGGAAAAGCCTACATCACAGTGACACTCTGTTATGGCTGTAACTAAGTTTAGGGAAAAGCCTACATCACAGTGACACTCTGTTATACCTGTAACTAAGTTTAGGGAAAAGCCTACATCACAGTGACACTCTGTTATAACTGTAACTAAGTTTAGGGAAAAGCCTACATCACAGTGACACTCTGTTATTACTGTAACTAAGTTTAGGGAATAGCCTACATCACAGTGACACTCTGTTATGGCTGTAACTAAGTTTAGGGAAAAGCCTACATCACAGTGACACTCTGTTATGGCTGTAACTAAGTTTAGGGAATAGTCTACATCACAGTGAGACCCTGTTATGGCTGTAACAAAGTTTAGGGAAAAGCCTACATCACAGTGAGACTCTGTTATAACTGAAACTAAGTTTAGGGAAAATCCTACATCACAGTGACATTCTGTAATTGCTGTAACTATGTTTAGGGAAAAGCCTACATCACAGTGACACTCTGTTATAACTGTAACTATGTTTAGGGAATAGACTACATCACAGTGACACTCTGTTATGGCTGTAACTAAGCTTAGGGAAAAGCCTACATCACAGTGACACTCTGTTATGGCTGTAACTAAGTTTAGGGAATAGTCTACATCACAGTGAGACTCTGTTATGGCTGTAACTAATTTTAGGGAAAAGCCTACATCACAGTGACACTCTGTTATAACTGAAACTAAGTTTAGGGAAAAGCCTACATCACAGTGACACTCTGTTATAGCTGTAACTATGTTTAGGGAAAAGCCTACATCACAGTGACACTCTGTTATAACTGTAACTAAGTTTAGGGAAAAGCCTACATCACAGTGACACTCTGTTATAACTGTAACTAAGTTTAGGGAAAAGCTACATCACAGTGACACTCTGTTATAACTGTAACTAAGTTTCGGGAAAAGCCTACATCACAGTGACACTCTGTTATAACTGAAACTAAGTTTAGGGAAAAGCCTACATCACAGTGACACTCTGTTATTGCTGTAACTAAGTTTAGGGAAAAGTCTACATCACAGTGACACTCTGTTATAACTGTAACTAAGTTCAGGGAATAGCCTACATCACAGTGACACTCTGTTATGGCTGTAACTAAGCTTAGGGAAAAGCCTACATCACAGTGACACTCTGTTATGGCTGTAACTAAGTTTAGGGAAAAGCCTACATCACATTGACACTCTGTTATAACTGAAACTAAGTTTAGGGAAAAGCCTACATCACAGTGACACTCTGTTATGGCTGTAACTAAGTTTAGGAAAAAGCCTACATCACAGTGACACTCTGATATAACTGTAACTAAGTTTAGGCAAAAGCCTACATCACAGTGACACTCTGTTATAGCTGTAACTATGTTTAGGGAAAAGCCTACATCACAGTGACACTCTGTTATAACTGTAACTAAGTTTAGGGAAAAGCCTACATCACAGTGACACTCTGTTATAACTGTAACTAAATTTAGGGAAAAGCTACATCACAGTGACACTCTGTTATAACTGTAACTAAGTTTCGGGAAAAGCCTACATCACAGTGACACTCTGTTATAACTGAAACTAAGTTTAGGGAAAAGCCTACATCACAGTGACACTCTGTTATTGCTGTAACTAAGTTTAGGGAAAAGCCTACATCACAGTGACACTCTGTTTTTGCTGTAACTAAGTTTAGGGAAAAGTCTACATCACAGTGACACTCTGTTATAACTGTAACTAAGTTTAGGGAATAGCCTATATCACAGTGACACTCTGTTATGGCTGTAACTAAGCTTAGGGAAAAGCCTACATCACAGTGACACTCTGTTATGGCTGTAACTAAGTTTAGGGAAAAGCCTACATCACAGTGACACTCTGTTATGGCTGTAACTAAGTTTAGGGAAAAGCCTACATCACAGTGACACTCTGTTATAACTGTAACTAAGTTTAGGGAAAAGCCTACATCACAGTGACACTCTGTTATAACTGTAACTAAGTTTAGGGAAAAGCCTACATCACAGTGACACTCTGTTATAACTGTAACTAAGTTTAGGGAATAGCCTACATCACAGTGACACTCTGTTATGGCTGTAACTAAGTTTAGGGAAAAGCCTACATCACAGTGACACTCTGTTATGGCTGTAACTATGTTTAGGGAATAGTCTACATCACAGTGAGACCCTGTTATGGCTGTAACTAAGTTTAGGGAAAAGCCTACATCACAGTGAGACTCTGTTATAACTGAAACTAAGTTTAGGGAAAATCCTACATCACAGTGACATTCTGTAATTGCTGTAACTATGTTTAGGGAAAAGCCTACATCACAGTGACACTCTGTTATAACTGTAACTAAGTTTAGGGAAAAGCCTACATCACAGCGACACTCTGTTATGGCTGTAACTAAGTTTAGGGAAAAGCCTACATCACAGTGACACTCTGTTATGGCTGTAACTAAGTTTAGGGAAAAGCCTACATCACAGTGAGACTCTGTTATAACTGAAACTAAGTTTAGGGAAAAGCCTACATCACAGTGACAGTCTGTTATAACTGTAAATAAGTTTAGGGAACAGCCTAAATCACAGTGACACTCTGTTATATCTGAAACTAAGTTTAGGGAAAAGCCTACATCACAGTGACACTCTGTTATAACTGTAACTAAGTTTAGGGAATAGTCTACATCACAGTGACACTCTGTTATGGCTGTAACTAAGGTTAGGGAAAAGCCTAGATCACAGTGACACTCTGTTATGGCTGTAACTAAGTTTAAGGAATAGTCTACATCACAGTGAGACTCTGTTATGGCTGTAACTAAGTTTAGGGAAAAGCTACATCACAGTGACACTCTGTTATGGCTGTAAATAAGTTTAGGTAATAGTCTACATCACAGTGACACTCTGTTATAACTGTAACTAAGTTTAGGGAAATGCTACATCACAGTGACACTCTGTTATGGCTGTAAATAAGTTTAGGGAATAGTCTACATCACAGTGAGACTCTGTTATAACTGTAACTAAGTTTAGTGAAAAGATACATCACAGTGACACTCTGTTATAACTGTAACTAAGTTTAGGGAAAAGCCTACATCACAGTGACACTCTGTTATGGCTGTAAATAAGTTTAGGGAATAGTCTACATCACAGTGACACTCTGTTATTGCTGTAACTAAGCTTAGGGAAAAGCCTACATCACAGTGACAATCTGTTATGGCTGTAACTAAGTTTAGGGAAAAGCCTACATCACAGTGACACTCTATTATAACTGAAACTAAGTTTAGGGAAAAGCCTACATCACAGTGACACTCTGTTATAACTGAAACTAAGTTTAGGGAAAAGCCGACATCACAGTGACACTCTGTTATAACTGAAACTAAGTTTAGGGAAAAGCCTACGTCACAGCGACACTCTGTTATGGCTGTAACTAAGTTTAGGGAAAAGCCTACATCACAGTGACACTCTGTTATAACTGTAACTAAGTTTGGGGAAAAGCCTACATCACAGTGACACTCTGTTATAACTGTAACTAAGTTTAGGGAAAAGCCTACGTCACAGCGACACTCTGTTATGGCTGTAACTAAGTTTAGGGAAAAGGCTACATCACAGTGACACTCTGTTATAACTGTAACTAAGTTTGGGGAAAAGCCTACATCACAGCGACACTCTGTTATAACTGTAACTAAGTTTAGGGAAAAGCCTACATCACAGTGACACTCTGTTATGGCTGTAACTAAGTTTAAGGAAAAGCCTACATCACAGTGACACTCTGTTATTACTGTAACTAAGTTTAGGGAAAAGCCTACATCACAGTGACACTCTGTTATAACTGAAACTAAGTTAAGGGAAAAGCCTACATCACAGTGACACTCTGTTATTGTTGTAACTAAGTTTAGGGAAAAGCCTACATCACAGTGACACTCTGTTATAACTGTAACTAAGTTTAGGGAATAGACTACATGACAGTGACACTCTGTTATGGCTGTAACTAAGTTTAGGGAATAGTCTACATCACAGTGAGACTCTGTTATGGCTGTAACTAAGTTTAGGGAAAAGCCTACATCACAGTGACACTCTGTTATAACTGAAACTAAGTTTAGGGAAAAGCCTACATCACAGTGACACTCTGTTATAACTGTAACTAAGTTTAGGGAAAAGCCTACATAACAGTGACACTCTGTTATGGCTGTAACTAAGTTTAGGGAAAAGCCTACATCACAGTGACACTCTGTTATAACTGAAACTAAGTTTAGGGAACTGAAACTAAGTTTAGGGAAAAGCCAACATCACAGCGACACTCTGTTATGGCTGTAACTAAGTTTAGGGAAAAGCCTACATCACAGTGACACTCTGTTATAACTGAAACTAAGTTCAGTCAAAATCCTACATCACAGTGACACTCTGTTATGTCTGTAACTAAGTTTAGGGAAAAGCCTACATCACAGTGACACTCTGTTATAACTGAAACTAAGTTTAGGGAAAAGCCTACATCACAGTGACACTATTATAACTGAAAGTAAGTTTAGGGAAAAGACTACATCACAGTGACACTCTGTTATAACTGAAACTAAGTTTAGGGAAAAGCCTACATCACAGTGACACTCTGTTATAACTGTAACTAAGTTTAGGGAAAAGCCTACATCACAGTGACACTCTGTTATAACTGTAACTACGTTTAGGGAAAAGCCTACATCACAGTGACACTCTGTTATGGCTGTAAATAAGTTTAGGGAATACTCTACATCACAGTGAGACTCTGTTATGGCTGTAACTGCGTTTAGGGAAAAGCCTATATCACAGTGACACTCTGTTATAACTGAAACTAAGTTTAGGGAAAAGCCTACATCACAGTGACACTCTGTTATAACTGAAACTAAGTTTAGGGAAAAGCCTACATCACAGTGACACTCTGTTATAACTGAAACTAAGTTTAGGGAAAAGCCTACATCACAGTGACACTCTGTTATTACTGTAACTAAGTTTAGGGAAAAGCCTACATCACAGTGACACTCTGTTATAACTGAAACTAAGTTTAGGGAAAAGCCTACATCACAGTGACACTCTGTTATAACTGTAACTAAGTTTAGGGAAAAGCCTACATCACAGTGACACTCTGTTATGGCTGTAACTAAGTTTAGGGAATAGTCTACATCACAGTGAGACTCTGTTATGGCTGTAACTAAGTTTAGGGAAAAGCCTACATCACAGTGACACTCTGTTATAGCTGTAACTATGTTTAGGGAAAAGCCTACATCACAGTGACACTCTGTTATAACTGTAACTAAGTTTAGGGAAAAGCCTACATCACAGTGACACTCTGTTATAACTGTAACTAAGTTTAGGGAAAAGCTACATCACAGTGACACTCTGTTATAACTGTAACTAAGTTTAGGGAAAAGCCTACATCACAGTGACACTCTGTTATAACTGAAACTAAGTTTAGGGAAAAGCCTACATCACATTGACACTCTGTTATTGCTGTAACTAAGTTTAGGGAAAAGTCTACATCACAGTGACACGCTGTTATAACTGTAACTAAGTTTAGGGAATAGCCTACATCACAGTGACACTCTGTTATGGCTGTAACTAAGCTTAGGGAAAAGCCTACATCACAGTGACACTCTGTTATGGCTGTAACTAAGTTTAGGGAAAAGCCTACATCACATTGACACTCTGTTATAACTGTAACTAAGTTTAGGGAAAAGCCTACATCACAGTGACACTCTGTTATGGCTGTAACTAAGTTTAGGGAAAAGCCTACATCACAGTGACACTCTGTTATAACTGTAACTAAGTTTAGGGAAAAGCCTACATCACAGTGACACTCTGTTATAACTGTAACTAAGTTTAGGGAAAAGCCTACATCACAGTGACACTCTGTTATAACTGTAACTAAGTTTAGGGAATAGCCTACATCACAGTGACACTCTGTTATGGCTGTAACTAAGTTTAGGGAAAAGCCTACCTCACAGTGACACTCTGTTATGGCTGTAACTAAGTTTAGGGAATAGTCTACATCACAGTGAGACTCTGTTATGGCTGTAACTAAGTTTAGGGAAAAGCCTACATCACAGTGACACTCTGTTATGGCTGTAACTAAGTTTAGGGAATAGTCTACATCACAGTGAGACTCTGTTATGGCTGTAACTAAGTTTAGGGAAAAGCCTACATCACAGTGACACTCTGTTATAACTGAAACTAAGTTTAGGGAAAAGCCTACATTACAGTGACACTATTATAACTGAAAGTAAGTTTAGGGAAAAGACTACATCACAGTGACACTCTGTTATAACTGAAACTAAGTTTAGGGAAAAGCCGACATCACAGTGACACTCTGTTATAACTGTAACTAAGTTTAGGGAATAGTCTACATCACAGTGAGACTCTGTTATGGCTGTAACTAAGTTTAGGGAAAAGCCTACATCACAGTGACACTCTGTTATAACTGAAACTATGTTTAGGGAAAAGCCTACATCACAGTGACACTATTATAACTGAAACTAAGTTTAGGGAAAAGCCTACATCACAGTGACACTCTGTTATGGCTGTAAATAAGTTTAGGGAATAGTCTACATCACAGTGAGACTCTGTTATGGCTGTAACTACGTTTAGGGAAAAGCCTACATCACAGTGACACTCTGTTATAACTGAAACTAAGTTTAGGGAAAAGCCTACATCACAGTGACACTCTGTTATAACTGAAACTAAGTTTAGGGAAAAGCCTACATCACAGTGACACTCTGTTATGGCTGTAACTAAGTTTAGGGAAAAGCCTACATCACAGTGACACTCTGTTATAACTGTAACTAAGCTTAGGGAAAAGCCTACATCACAGTGACACTCTGTTATTACTGTAACTAAGTTTAGGGAAAAGCCTACATCACAGTGACACTCTGTTATAACTGTAACTAAGTTTAGGGAAAAGCCTACATCACAGTGACACTCTGTTATAACTGTAACTAAGTTTAGGGAAAAGCCTACATCACAGTGACACTCTGTTATAACTGTAACTAAGTTTAGGGAAAAGCCTACATCACAGCGACACTCTGTTATGGCTGTAACTAAGTTTAGGGAAAAGCCTACATCACAGTAACACTCTGTTATAACGTTAACTAAGTTTAGGGAAAAGCCTACATCACAGTGACACTCTGTTATGGCTGTAACTAAGTAAGAAAGGAAATATTTTATATTTCACCCAGTGCCTTGAATGTAGTGAAACATCTGGAGTTGCTTTACCGGAACGATTATCACCCAGAATTTGACCCCACGCCTCATATCGAGATATTAGGATAGGTGACCAAAAGCTAGGTAAAGAGGGGGGTTTTAAGGAGCATCATAAAGGAGGGAAGAGAGAGAGAGAGAGGCGGAGGGGTTTAGGGAGGGAATTCCAGTGCTGAGGGCCCCAGGCAGCTGAAGGCACGGCCACCAATGGTGGAGCGATCGGAATCGGGGGATGGTCAAGAGGCCGGAATTGGAGGAGAGCAGTGACCTCGGAGGGTTGCAGGAGGGTTAGAGAGATAGGGAGGGTTATAGGGGCTGGAGGAGGTTACAGAGACAGGGAGGGTTGTAGGGGCTGGAGGAGGTTACAGAGATAGGGAGGGTTGTAGGGGCTGGAGGAGGTTACAGAGATAGGGAGGGTTGTAGGGTCTGGAGGAGGTTACAGAGATAGGGAGGGGTGTAGGGGCTGGAGGAGGTTACAGAGATAGGGAGGGTTGTAGTGGGCTGGAGGGGGTTACAGAGATAGGGAGGGTTGTAGGGTCTGGAGGAGGTTACAGAGATAGGGAGGGGTGTAGGGGCTGGAGGAGGTTACAGAGATAGGGAGGGTTGTAGTGGGCTGGAGGGGGTTACAGAGATAGGGAGCGTTGTAGGGGCAAGAGGAGGTTACAGAGATAGGGACGGTTGTAGGGGTTGTAGGAGGTTACAGAGATAGGGAGGGTTGTAGAGGGCTGGAGGGGGTTACAGAGATAGGGAGGGTTGTAGGGGCCGGAGGAGGTTACAGAGATAGGGAGAGGTGTAGGGGGCTGGACGAGGTTACAGAGATAGGGAGTGTTGTAGGGGGCTGGAGGGGGTTACAGAGATAGGGAGGGTTGTAGGGGCTGGAGGGGGTTACAGAGATAGGGAGGGTTGTAGGGGGCTGGAGGGGGTTACAGAGATAGGGAGGGTTGTAGGGAGCTGGAGGGGGTTACAGAGATAGGGACGGTTGTAGGGGTTGTAGGAGGTTACAGAGATAGGGACGGTTGTAGGGGTTGTAGGAGGTTACAGAGATAGGGAGGGTTGTAGTGGGCTGGAGGGGGTTACAGAGATAGGGAGGGTTGTAGGGGCCGGAGGAGGTTACAGAGATAGGGAGAGGTGTAGGGGGCTGGACGAGGTTACAGAGATAGGGAGG